>NC_068978.1:22584805-22884805 GCF_016808095.1 Vigna angularis | reverse complement strand
GAAACCATAATCTGCTACGTTCTTCAGGTTCCTTTGGTGATTTTCCACGAATGATTTCTCTTCCCATGTCTCGTAACAAATCATGCATACCAAGCGTGTTATGATCTACAGTCACAAGGCTTCGCTCTATTAGGACACGTATTCCATTTTCTGCACAAAGTCCACAGCCATTTAATATATGTATGACATCATTTCGGTCCATTCCAATAAAGAAGCAAGCTATATCAAGAAATATTTCTTTCTCAGTATTATCACTTAGACCATCATAGCTTATTTTTAACTTCTCCTGCACTTCGTCATTTGGAATTTTCTGGAGTTTCTCCAGTACACTCTTCCACTCTGTTACCTCCATATCAAACAAATAGGACCCAAGGACTTCAAGAGCAAGTGGCAATCCCCCAGAATATGCAATTACACTTCTTGAAAGTTCTGCAAAATCTTCTCTAGGACTTGCTTGCTTGAATGCATGCCAACTAAAGAGCTCAACAGATTCGCTTTCATCCATCCTTTCCATCATGTATAATTTGTCAACTCTACTCCCTCTAAGTATATGCATATCTCTGGTTGTGATGATGATTCTACTTCCTGAACCAAACCATTCACGATTTCCACACAGAGCATTTAATTGGTGCAAGTTATTCACATCATCAAGTATAAGAAGTACCCTTTTATGGCGAAGCCTTTGCATTAATATATTTTTTCCAAATTCAACGTTGTGTATCTTTGTTTTTGTTTCTTTGTTGATATCAAACAAAACTTGTTCTTGCAAGCAGACCTGGCCACCGTCTTTCCCGCAAACTTCCCTAATTTGTGCAAGGAAGCTCCTTCCCTCAAAATTACGACCAATCTTGTTATAAATGGCTTTTGCAATGGTTGTTTTACCAATGCCTCCCATTCCCCACATTCCTAGCAGTAAAACATCGTTTGATCTTTTGAGATCCAGCAGCTGAATCGTGTCTTGCACCCGAGATTCTACTCCCACTGGATTATCAGCAATGAACAGCTCTGTCTTGTCTAACAAACGTGTAACATTTTCAATAATGCTTTTGATAGCCTCACTCTCATTTCTGTAAGATAAAATGAACCACAAAATGGTGTATACATATATGCATCAGGCTTGGAGGGAATTTTTGCAAAGAGAAAACATAGTTGGGCAAGTGTGTTCCTCCATTAAGTTTATACAGTGGATTGTACATACTTTCATTTCTCAACACAAGAGAAAGATACATATATTAGGATTTCATGTTTAGTAACATTAATCTTCACTTGATATCAAATTTGTTATCTCATATATCTTTGCATGTTTAGCCAGTCAATTGAATTGGTTAGTGGAAGATTTAAGTATTATGGAATGTTAAATATTTTATGAAAAATTCTAAGAACACAGAAAAAGTGAAAGTACCTGGAATTTAGGACTACAATCCCTGAGATGCTGGCAGCTTCACGAAGTGTCTCCATCCAACGCTGCTTCTCACTTTCCTGTTGTTGTTAAGAAATTAGGTAGATTTCCCATAGTCAGATTTATATATAATAAAATAAATACAAAAATTATTACATACAAAATTGATTAAAAGTTCAGCTAATTATATCTCCAAGTTGTTGAGTAAGTGTTTAAAAAATAGTTTACTCACAACATATTAATGTCACTCAAGCTTGTATTTTTACTAAGTCTTTATAAATATTTTATTTTTATCTTTTATTTTTAATTAGTTTATTATTATTTTTTATTTATATTTTGAACTTATTTATATTTCTTCTGTTATAAGTAAAATACTAATATGTATATTTAATATAAAAGAGATTATTCTTTTATGTAGTTTTACTATATTCAACACATTCCAACTTTTTGACACAGAAGATAAAAAAGAATTAGGGTCTATAATTTTTCATGAAATTCAGTTTAATGAAACTCTCTTGTTTTGTAACAAGTTCATCAGGATGATGTATGATTGGTGTTTCTTTTTTCATCCTCAAATTAAATAATTGTCTTATCAAATAAACTTTGTTTGAAACTAAAGTTTTCTCGTACTTGGAAAGAACTAACACAACACTTGATGGGAATACTTCCTTTGCCATGTTGAGAGCAACATTGCATGATAAAATCAAATAGATAAATATCATAGGAGAGGTTGGTTTAACTACATGTGATACATACAATCCTTTATTGAGATGTTCCAAAAATTAAAGATTGCACCACCAAACTTCTCAACTTTTACCTTTTTATCTTCTCCACCCCACTTAAATTCTATTCCTATTCATTAGTTTATGATGTAACAAATAGTAATAACATCCAATGCTCTAAGACTAGTTGAAAAATTATGCAACTACAATCAAATTTTCTTTACATGAGTTTGGTGTAGTCCTTATGATTTTATATTTTATTTTTTATATGACATTTTTCATGTGGTAGATAATTAATAAATTTTAAAATATCAACCTAATTAAAATATCAAAATTCATAATAATACTTTATTATAAATTTAAAAATAAATAAATATAGAATAATCACATAAATCAATATCAGAATTAAGTCGATTAGCTCGTATTTGCATACTATTACAAACCTTTTTTTCAAAGAAAAAATGACAAAATAAGTATTTATAAAACATTTAATTCACTACACAATCTAATTACGCTCATAAAATATAAATATTATTTTCTGTAAGAGTTATTTCTCTCCCCATTTTCTTGTAGTATTTATATTTAGTATGTACACAAATAAATTTGTTTTACCCATAATTTTCTTATTTTTTATGCAATCTTCGCTTGAAACTATTGACTTTTCCTTTTCTGATTGATTTTTTTTCTCAAAAAGATAAAGGTTGGAAGTCCAATACCTCTGTAAGAGTTCTGTTCGAAAGGCTTTGAAAAGCTTTACCAAACTCGCCTGTTTGATGTCGAACCTCAGAAGGATCAACACCATAGAACACTGGAAGTACCACATGCCCTGTGGTTCTGTGACGCTGCATTATGCTCACCAACTCATTCAGACACCATTGTGACTCTGCATAGTTCCTTGAGAAGACAACAACAAAAACTCGAGACTGTTCAATTGCTTGCAACAGAGAGTATGAGATGTGATCTCCCCTTGGAAGTGACTCATCATCCTTGAAAACAATGATTCCAGCATTTTGAAGAGAGGCATAGAGATGTGAAACGAAAGAAACACGCGTATCTTCCCCTCTGAAACTCAAAAACACATCATAGAATCTTAAGCTCCAAAGCCTAGAGCTCAACTTAGTCATTTCTGCTCTCAGAACTGAGTTATCAATTTCAGAATTCTTCATACGTTGATTAGCGATATTGATTGATTGGCTAATACGCTGATTCTCATTCTTGAGCTGAGCCACCGTTGCAACCAGACCTTCCAAGTGCCTCTGTTTCCTCATTCGATACTTCCTCGCTGATTCCCGGTTCGATGTCATTCTCTTCCTCTTCCTCTGATCCATCTGCGCCTCTACATCCTCCTCTGAACCAGAATTTTGAATCGTGGACGATCCTGACGATGTTTCTCTTCCACTTGAGGAAGCCATAACAGTTCAAAGGTCGAAAAACAGGAAGATGGACCTGAAAGTTCAGAGTACCCAAAAAAGTAAACAAAAATCAGAAAAGAAAAACGAAGATAAAAATAAAAACTATGTATGTGACAGACTTTTATAACAGAAAAGACAAATTAAGTCACACCTAACAAGACGATTTGAAAATATAAACTTTACTTTCTAAATGCCGAGTCACGCATTCATCACTGATACATCTGATCTGACAGTGGAATTTCAAACGTATCTCAAACGTGATCAACAAGTAGTGCAAGAATAAAGGGGATGTGCCCAAGGAGATTTGCCCAAGGATTGAATAAATGAGAAATTTACCTTATACTATGTTGAATGAATTTAAGAGAATAAAGAAAAATGAAAAAAAAAGATTTTTTGAACTAAAAATAAATAAAAACAACAAAAAGTTTAAAATATTTTTTTAATATAATAAAATTATGAAATTATGAAATTATATTATAAATTAATTTTAATTAAATAATGAATTACAGTTTTATTATTATTATTGTTATTTCAAAAATTAAATTTAAAGTTATTATTTATTTTTTAATTTTATTATTATTGATTATTGTAGCATCCCATTTTAATAGTATAAAATTAAAAGAATTAAACTTTACATAGATGCTAAAAGAACAACTAGGTAAAACAAACCTCCCATAAAAAAATAGATCTACTTCTATAAATCTATCTAACTACACCTCTACTTCACCATCACCTCTCGCTAGAGCAATTGTAAAAATTGTTTCTCTAAGGTCACACCATTGAGGTGATCATCGCAAAAGAGAAAACAACACAGAATAAACAACACAAAAGCAAGGGTAAGCTAGATACAAGAAAAGTCATATAATATTAACATAGCATGTATCATGAATCACACACACACACATATAAAATATACATTAACCCAAACATCTTAACATGTAATGACCTAAATTGACTATCGGGGCTTAGAATAAATGTCGAACTATGACGGGTTATGCATTTGTGGTGGCCACTACTGCTTTGCAAAGCCCTTGCCAATTGGGTTTCACCTACCACACATCACAAGGTTAGTCCTCAAACGCCCTTTTGCCAAATGGAGAAAGGTCTCTCCTGTTACTCTAACCACATGCGTGAAACCTTTCTATTTGAGAATGTATAACTATTAGAGTTTCAAGATAACCCCAATACTGAGCTCCATATATTCATACTAAAAACACTTGAAACTTCCACTAAGAAGTTCCTCCTTAGAACTCTCTTCCATACCTTTGAAACCATTTATATCACTCCACATTCACATTGTATACATAAGACTACTTATCATACATTAAAGAAATATAAACACTCTTATAAGTTATCATAAATCACATAATAACATAATTTCTTCATGGCATCTTGATACTCACATTTAGGTAAGGAAGACAACTTTGAAATCTTCACCAACAGCTCCGGAAGGGTCCAAAAGATCCAAAATGACCTAAAGAACGTCCAAAAATGATACCCAAAACCCCAAAAACCACTCAAAATTGCTCTGGATGAATTTTGGATGACAATAATCAATTATCATATGTGATAATCGATTATTGTCGAGAGCATTGAAGAAAATATGACCATCTGACTGGAATAATTGATTATCAAATGAGATAATCAATTATTCTTATCAGTTTTTTACAACAACCTGATTTTTTTGGTTTTAGTGCATCTTAGACAAATCCAAATGATCAATTTAGAATATGTAACACTAATATTGATACGAAAACATGTTTATAAATGAAAGTAGAGTATTACACTAATAATTTGGATTGGAATTAAATGTACCAAACCAACCAAATAAATCAAAAGTGCCTAAAATCAATTCTATCTTTTGCAACACTCAAACTCAGCACTCTAACAGCATGGACAAGTCTTAATACACTAGATAACATACCTAAATACCCCAGTTTCATCCCAATTATCCTACTTTCAATTCCCAACACCTAAAACCTCTAAAATAGACTAGAAACTCAACTTATGAAACCAATATCCCTTCCGTGATAGATTTTACTGATTTTAGTAGATAAACAAGTCCTAATAGGTATAATGACAGACTTGTAACCTTCCAAAAACAGTTTATACTCATTACCTTAAAATTTCACTACTCAAAATCTCCTTTTTATTCAAAAACACTTGAAAACTTCAAATATAAAGTCTCTCTTTGCTACATAACAATTTTCAACCATCTAGCCTTCCTAACAAGTTCCAATTTACTTCATGACAGCACCTAGACAATAGTTTCCTCACATCAATCCCAAATTCTCAAACTCAAACATACAAACCCCAATTTTAGGCATAAAACCAAAAAAAATCACCATTTCTCATCACAACCATTTTGAATTCATTTTCAAACAATAGCACAACTTCATCACACATATTCATAACAGCGTAAAACATCAATTTCACATTATTACAATCAGAAACACTTCATAATACCAACTATTATTATTTATACCTATCAAATTCTATACTACCATCATAATTTCATCCAATACATCATATTATTCTTATATATTCTATTTTAATATAAAAAAACATAATTTAAGACAAATCTAGCTTCCCTTACCTTACAAGACCGCTGCTCAACTCAAGGAACGTCCTGTCAATTGCTTGAAACGTTACATGTTTAAGAAAACAAAGTACTTGAGGTTTTTTATTAATTATGATTAATTGTCATATATGCAAATCTTGCTTGAATTATTTAAGATTAAAAACACACAACTATAATCAACAATTCTTTAAATCTTTTAGTGATTATACAGTGATATGTGTTCTTTGTGGATAAGTAAAAACCTTTATAATTCTTCACTTTATGAAGTAGATTAGCTTAAATTATGTTTTCTTCGAGAGTGTTCCTTACTTTTTGTGAGGTTTTAATCTCAAGGAGAGATTTAGACGGTCTAACCAAGAACAATTTGTGTATTTATAATCAAGAGAGTAGTTACATTCTAAATTAGCTATAATTGATTGTTCAAATTCTACTTGAATTTTAGGTGAGTGACTACTCGTTTAAAGAATATTAAAGTTGTCTTCACTAAGAATGATTACATTCTAAATAATATCTTGTCTTTGTCAAAAATGTCTACGATTCAAATTATATTCAATTTTTGTTAAAAATAATTAGAGTTAAAAGAATACACATATTTCATCTTAAATATTACAATAAATTATTGATGAAACTTAATCTTGTTCATCAAGAACTAAACATATTTATAAAAAAATATATAAAAATATGAAATATAATTTTTTTTTCTTAACTCTAATATCCTTAAATTTCATATTATTGAATTGTAGCCAATTATAAAATGAGAGTTTGTATAAAACAAGATCTACAAATATATTTTAACAATGTGCCAATCAACTCAAAATTGCATTTGACTGTCTTCATTAAATGTTTAATGCATTTGTCAAGTTAACATTTTGTATAACTTAATTTACCATACCCTGATTTTCCAAGAATTTAAAAAGTTTTAATACACAATTCATTATTGTTTTCTTTTTTCTTTCCTAATGTTACATAAATGCGTAAAAATGAAAATTAATAATAATTAAAATGTCCCATGTTTTTAGATTAGAAAATCTAATTTACGAATTACAAATTGATTGTAATTATATATACATAAATATATATCAATATATATATATATATATATACATATCTTTTTTTAGTTTGAAATATTATTTTAAAACTTCAATTCACTATTTTCCTGGTTCCAATATTTTTTTATTTTATTAGTAGATGATATTGTAGGAGGATTTAAAATGTTTCATCTTTAATTCACTCTATATAACTTTCAAAACAGAATATTTATTAATTCAGTAATTACCAACTTAATACAGAATAAGAAAATAAAAAGCCAAAAGGAAAGAAATAGAGATCAAACAAACACAGAACAGAACCAACCAGAACACAACACTTCACCTTTCAAGTTTCAAGTTTCAAGTCTCGGTCAACAATTGTGGTGCAAATTATACAGTACGCTCCACCAACAAGATTCCAATTTTGATTCCAAATCCGCGATTTCAACAACACCCAGAAATCGTTTACGCCCCAATCTCTTCAAATTCACACCTGGGTACCTCAGGATTTTGGGTTTGTTCCCTTGCAGCCATGAATTTCAGGAGCCTGGAAGATTTCTGGGCCTTTTACATGAACCAGCACTCCAAGGCTTCCACAAGGCGCTGGCACTTCGTGGGAACCCTCTTTAGCATTCTCTTCTTCTTTTTTTCTGTCTTCTTCAGTTGGTGGTTCTTGTTCCTTGTCCCTTTCTCTGGCTATGGATGTGCCTTCTACAGTCACTTGTTCGTTGAGAGGAATTTCCCAGAGACTTTGAGACACCCCTTTTGGTCCCTCTTGTGTGATTTCAAGATGTTCGGGTTCATGCTCACTGGCAACATGGATAGGGAGATCAAAAGGCTGGGGAAGAGACCTGTGTTGCAAGTGTTTTGATTTTGGTGTAAGCTTTTGACTTTGATTTTATTTTTTGAATAAAATTTGAAAGTTGATTTTCGATTTATTTTTTAGAATAAAATTTTAATTAGTTTAGTAAGTTACTTGGGTATGTGTGCTTGATTCTGCTATATATTATTGCTGAATGATCCCAGTATGCGTATGATGCTCCAATTTGATGGAGTGTGGTGTGAGTGATTTTGGGGAGACATCATAGATGAATAGGCATGTGAAGCTAAAGAGGATTGGATGAATGTGGTTTAACTTGTGTGCTGCTATACATAGATGTTGAAGATGTCGATAATGCCAACAACCTCTGTAGGGAAAAAACAATGAAAATTATCGAGGAGAACAATGTGCAGAATAATTTTACTCATGTTTTAAATTTCGATCTTACTTATGGTTTTGTTGTGATTCTTGATATCGAGGAGAACGTGCCTTACTGCATTTCCTTGATTTTAAAGTATGGCTTCATTACATCCTGGAAATTTAAGGTTACCTCTTTCTGGTCTAATTTCTTTTTCTGGTAATGTCCTTCAAAAAATTTGATAAAATACTTTTTAAATCACCATTGAGCAGATGATGAAATACTTATTCTAATATAATGTTATGTTTGGAAAGTCTCGACCATGGCTTTTGCAAAGCTTGTGTGCTCGGGATTTTGTCCATAGTAATACCATTGTTCTATTTATAGTGTACATTTCGTAGGTGAATCTGCTATAAGTCCTTGTCAACAACTTGACAATCACATTCTTTTTTGATAAGAACAAATGTATAACTAAAAATTACACTTAGATTCTTAATATTTCCTTTGGTTTCTAAATCCGAAACCTAACATTTTCTTCTATTTCCAACCTAGTTTGCCAAGGAAAAGCTAGAAAGTCTCTAGTTGAAAAAACAAGTTTGCAGTCTCTAGTTTAAAAACAAGTTTGCAGTCTCTAGTTGAAAATTTAAATCTGCTAACTTGAGTTTCTAGCAGATCCAATTCGGTATGTTTAAATGTCCACACTGGTGAACCTTAATCAATATGTGTTCTTCTATAGGCAATATCTGTGCAACTGTGTCAATCTATGACTTTAAAATTTGAAGTTCCTTTGGTGAACATTCATTCAAAGTCTTTTAAACGGGAAGATGTTATTTTGTATTTAGCTACTTATTTCTGAAAAGAAGCTCTTTGATGAGCTAAAATCATACCAGGAAGTATATAAGATATCACTATGGTGGACTCTGCTTATTTGGGATAACGAAATTGGTGATTGTGATTCAATAAAAACCTTCTATTGCAATCTGACTTTTGCATATGGATGTTATTAGTGAACTTAAATAGTGACATTTACTGGCTGAGGATGGAATTTTTAAAAGCAAGAATATTCTTCTAATAAAATCACAGAGACTAATAAAAGCAATTTTTGTTGAAAATTTACAATAATGTTACTAAGGTACCTTGTTACTAATGAGTTAGAATTATATTATCATTAGACATACATATTCACAATATTTAATAGGCATAAATAAGAAAAGTAAATTTATTGTTTTATAGAAATTTTAAAATGTATGATAAAACATACTATTAGTTTCTTTCAAAGTGTGTTATATATGTTAACAATCAGAGTATTTTTTTATCAATAAAATCATGCTTGGAGTATAATTTTTTCTTCAATTCCTTTAAATAAAATAAATAAATTCCTTGAATAAACTTTTCCATATTAATTACCAAATAGATAAAAAAAACATAATCACATTTTCCAGCGGCCCGATATTTGAAGTAAAGTTTTTAAATTGTTGAGTTTTAAAAAAATATTAAAAACATCTAATAAAGTTAATTAAGTAAAATTTTTAATGGTATCTGTCAGACCTCGTAATTATGCACCCAAACCTCACCTGTCTAATCTCATTAAAACGCACCCAAAACCCCTCTGAGCGGACGCCAGGTGTCAACCAGCGAAATTTCGAAAATCAGATAGTGGAAGGCAGGTGTCAGCAGGAGAGCGGACGTCCGTTTGGACGGGGGAAAACAAAAGTGATTTTCTGAAAACTCGTACCCACTCTCTTCTGCATGCACCTTCTCCTTTCCAAACTCTGACTTTCCATTTCTCCTTTTTCTCTCTAGAAACTCTTCCTTCTCTCTACTGTAACTCATCATTCTCTTCTCCGATCCTATTTCAGAAACCGTAGAACCGTTCCCGGCGTCATAAGCTTCATTTTGAACCGATCATCTCCGAGTTCTGAAACTGGTAAGTTTTCTCCTCCTTAACCTTTCGTTCTGTCCAACATGCAAGCCAAGTTCTGGTTTCATGAGTCCTTAGTATTAACTCTGAATCACTGTTGGTATGTTATTTGATTTTGGTTCGTAGAGTAGTTGAGCTGTTGGGGGTAGAAGGAAATATTAGTTCTTTGGCAAACCAACTTCAGTCAGTAGGACGTCCATTTACATTAGAGGTAAGGGAAGCTTATTCAATTTAATTCTTATGTTTTTGACTATGCTGCATGAATGTTCGTTGAATTGTATGAAGCATGACTATGTGATGATTGATTATTTGATATGTGAAAATGTCTGAGTTGATGTATGAGTATGTGAAATGGGATATAGTTGTGAGTATGAAATAATGAAGTATTATGCTGAGGAATGAATTTGGATACATGTGAATACTGAATAATAAATTCCCTATGATATTGAACGTTCGTCATTGAACGGTCCTTGACCGTTCGGTGTTTCTTATAAACTCTTTTGATAGTGAATTCTTTCATTTGGAAAGAGTTCCAGTTGAAGACGAGCGCCCTTCTTGTAATAGTACTATGTTTGAGCGTTCGGCCAAACATAGATTCACTTGCGTGTTACGTGAGAAAATGAAAACCTTGCAAACAAATATTTTGCATGTTTGATTATTCTTCAACAATGTCCCCAATGTGTTTATCCATATGATTATAAATTGTTCCTATTATAAATTATTGATAAGTCTCAGCTCTCACTCCCATAATGAGTAGCGTTCGGTCTTACACCGAACGCTCATAAACCTTTTAATTTAGTTATCCTGATGAAACCGCGTTCGTCCAAACTCTGTAGAAATTCCGTTACTGTGATCGGTTATTGACCGACACTTAGTCTTGATATATATATATATATATATATATATATATATATATATATATGTATGAATTATTCTACGTCGATTCTTTGAAGGACGTGGCACGTATACCTTCGCTGTCTCCAACCTAGAGTCTTCCGTGCCTACTGTATTCTTCTAGTGTTGACTTTAGTTCACGAGAGTCAGTTCATTTAACTGATTCAGTTTATACGTAACGTTCGTTACATATTTTATAGTTGAGCTCGGTTTCTTCTTAAACTCTGAAAGTAACCCTTCAGTCTTATTTTATTCTGGAATGAGAGATTTCACGATCTCGTTCATCTCGTTCGTCCTCATTCGGTAGAGGGCTGAACGTTCGCTATTTGACGTTCTTGGAAAGTGTGATAAAAACGATATTAAAGTGAGAAATGATGAAAAATGAAAAGTATATAAAAGGAATATAAGGTTGTGGATTTTGAACGAGCGTTCCGAGGAGGAACGACTCATGATTGAATATTTGAAAGTGGTAAGGTATGACTGTGGTTATGCTAAGTTGTTGATTCATCCTGATGTTCCGTGAGCACTCGTCCTCACGTAGAGGAGAGTGGGTCATGTGTGGGAACGACAGGAGGTCCTAGTCCTTAGGGTTACTTTGGACAGATAGGGCTAACCTCGGGTGGCAGTTGTTGAGAGTATCCCAGTTACTACATCACCCGGGTGCACGAATGTCGTAGCTACACAAATGTCATACAGTCCGGACGATCGGTCTAGTAGTAGGCCTCGCTTTAAGTGTATTGTTAATTTCATATGTGTGTTGATGTAGGAATTGTATGTTTGACAACTGAATTAAATTACATAAGCTTACCCTGTGTTTTCCTTGTGTTGTCCTGTCCTATACGTTCGTCTTGTCGTTGCGATGATCATCCGTGTGGATGTGAGCAGAGGGAGACGCACTTCTTGAAGAGGCGCTGGAAGAAGAATTTTTGGAAGACGCGAACCTCGTAGATGTGGAAGTAAAGGCCGAACAGTAGGACATTCGATTGTAGTTAGTAGTTTAGTATAAAGTGACCGTTCGGTCACTTTCTTTCTGTTTTGTTATTTGACCGATCGGTAATTTGACTTTTGTAAGCCGTTCGGTCATGTTTCATTTGAATCTTGTACAGTTTACTTTTGGCAAGCTATTTAAGGCCGTTCGGCCAAAATCTTTTGTTGGTTTAGTATAAAACTGAATTGATTTATCATTAAATGTAATTAATTCTATTATATGGTTTTTACTGTATTTTTGGGATGTTACAGTATATGTAGTTTATTAAATGTATCAAAATCATGTTGATATAAAATTAATAAAACAATATAGCGTATGGCAAGTTTATTTTAAAATATAAAGTTAAATGTTGATTTAAATTATTCATATGAATTAAAAAATATTTTGAAACTTCTTCACAAAATATAATTATATTACTATTAGTAGAAATATATTTTGGTAACTTATCATTTATAAAAAAAGTAGATGAAATGAACAAGACATCAAACAAATAAACAATGAAGTACATGTGACATTATATAGTGATTATTTTTTTCTTGTTTTTGTTAAAGTAGTGAAAATCATGAAACATGTCCTCATTATAATATTGTGTAAATCTTTGGTATGGACAAACAATTCAATTTAGTCCCATGTAGTTAAGTTCATTGCGTATTGATTTATAAAAACTCTAATGTTATGTTCTTTTAGTTTGTGAATACATTACAAGTTGTTTAAAAACAGAGGTCGCGGAAAAGAGATCTAGTGAGGGAAGATTGCTTTAATTGTTGAAAGTTCTGTTTTGGAGGAACAAGGGGTAGAATATATTTCTATGTCTTGATCAAGAATTGAATATGGCATGGCAGGGTTTGAAGGAATAATATAGGGTTACTTCCTATTTTCAATGGCAAGATGTTTGATGATTGACGTATCAAGATGTAAGTCATATTTAGTTTTCAAGACGGTATGACTGAATTGAGCTCAAAAGACACTGATAAAGACAAAAGAAATCACAAAATGCAACAGAAACTTGATAGTAAGACACGATAGAAACTTGAAATCTTGATCATGGATGAGAGTGAAAATGTGGCATAATATTTTGACGAGGTAAAAGAACTTGTTAATGTCATGCGGGCATGTATAGACTACATTACAAACTAGTATGTTGTGGAAAAAATTCTAACAACATCGACTCCAAGATTTGATCATGTGGTTGTGGCTATTGTGGAGACACGTGATTTGGAGACCTTGGAGATTGAAGAACTGCAACATTCTTTGGAGGCACACGAATAACGTATCAATGAGCAAAGACAATGCCAAGAACAAACACTTCAGGCTCGATCTTAATACAAAGGAAAGAAAGAATTCAAGAAGGGTGGCAAAGGTAGCACTAAGCACAAGGAATCACAAGAACAATAGAGTGAAGATTCTAGTGATTCTATCAAATGAAAAAATAAAAAATCTTGCACCAATTCTGATGGAGAAAAAAAATGGAAGTTTAATAAAAAAAGGTGAGGTGCTACAATTGTTAGAAGTTTGTCCATTTTGCCAAAGAATATTGGAAAGGGGATGAAGCCAAGAACAAACCAAAAGATAGAGCTCATTTGACACAAGATGATACTTCAAATTCAAAGGTTGTACTATTGTTGGCCAGTATAAATGAAAACCAATCAGATGATGTAGTCTGGTACTTGGATTTAGGTTGTTCTACACATATGACTAGAAAGAAGGAATTGTTGTGAAAATGAAAGAAGCCATGCAAGGAAGAATAAAGTTTGTTGATGACAGAAGTCTCACAGCAAAAGGATTTGGAAGGGTTGTTTTGAGATATGGTGATGGTAGAGAGGTTTTGATTGAAGAAGTTTTGTATGTACTAGGGTTGAAAACAAATTTTTTAAGTCTAGGTCAGTTGTTCCATAACGGATTTCTAATGAGAATGGAGGATAATTGTCCCAGAATAGAACATTTTGTGTGGTGATGAATATTGTCAAACATCAATGCTTTGTTGTATCAGAAAACAAAACAGAATGGTTATGGCTTTTGAGGTTTGGACATCTGAATTTCAAAGATTTATTTTAACTAAGCCAACGTGAAATGGTTAAAGGTATGTCTATGGTTGAAATTCCTCAAGCAGTATGTAAAAAGTGTGTTCAATGTAAGCAAACCAGAGGAAGCTTTCAGAAGTTTTTTCCTCAAAGAATAACAGAGAAATTGAGTGTGGTATATTCGAACGTGTGTGATCCTCTTCAAACTTAAACACATGGGGGTGTGAGGTATTTCTTGTTGTTTGTTGATGATTGGACCAGGAAAAGTTGGACATAGGTTCTACCAAGGGAAAATGTGGTGTTGCAAGTTATAAAGAAATTCAAGAATATGGTGGAAAGACAAAGTGATAATAAGATAAAAAAAACCTTGAGGAAGAATGGAGGAGGAGATACCTCCATGGAATTCAAGAAGTTTTTGGGAAGAAGAGGATATAACACATGAGATTACCTCTCTGTATACACCACAACATAATGGTACTACAGAAAGGAAGAATAAAACTATTTTAAATATTGTTAGATGTGTGTTGAAGATCAAGAATCTTCAAATTTTTTTGTGGGGAGAGGTGGTGTTGATAACCACTTATATCCTAATAGATCACCAACAAATAGGTTGAAAGGTGTTACACCTGAGGAAGCTTGGTCTGAGGTAAAACCAAGTGTTACTCATTTCAAAAATATTTGGTTTTGTGTGTTATAAACATGTACCAGATCAGTTGAGGAAAAAGTTAGATAATAAAGGGGTGCCCTCATTTAGTCTTTAATATTGGATTCTTAATTGGTTTTTGTACTTTAATAGAATATTTTAATTAGGATTTGTTATAATTGAGTTTATTGAGAATGAGATACAAAAACATGATAAAAATAACTTTTTAGTTCCATAAATGCCCTTTGGATACTTTGAGGTGTGCTAGTGTTGTTACAGCTAAGTTGAGATCATGAAGGTGTGAAAATAAATTGGTTAATATGTCATGGCACATTAAAGATAAATCCAAGAATAGCAAATAATCAATACCACAAGAAGTCAATCCAAGCATAGCATGAAAAAGTGAAGAAATTTGGCTAAGCCAAGAAGAGGGAACATGCAACTAAAATTAGATCTTGCGATTTTCTCTAATTTTTTCTACTAAAAGCGATTTGATAATTGATAAATGTTTATGATGAAATATAATTTGGGAAAATATATCTTAATATATTTTATTTGATATTGTTAAATAATTACCTTATTTAACTATAGAAAGAAAATATTTGCCAAATGTTTTTTAATCTAACAAATATCTTTTCAAATATTTTTAGATCTCCACAACAATCAAATATATCTTGAAAATATACAATTATTTAGAAGATTATTGAAGGATATTACATTATCATAAAAAAGATTATAATAACAGGAAAGCTTGAACCAAAGCCCAATCCAATTTTTATTTAAAGAGACTTAGAGAAACATATTAATGGAGCTTAGGAACCTTTTGGGGGTTCAAATTTCGTCATCTCTCTCTTCTATCATGTTCTCCACTAGGGATGGCAACGGGTCGGGTCGGGAACGAATAATGTAATACCCGAACCCTACCCGCATGTAAAAAAATTTACCCGTACCCTTCCTGTTACTCGTCGGCTACCTACATAAAAAAAATCTGCGGATTTTTTCTAACTCGCGGATACCCGTGTGATACCCGTTTCAACTTGCAAATTTTTTTTAAAAAAATAATATTTTATGATTTTTTAAAAAATGTTTAAATTAAATTGAAAAAAAAACATATTATTTTCTCAAATAGACATACGATCAATGTTTAAATCAATTATTTTATGAAAATGGGCCAAAAGTTCAAATTATTTTTTTTATTATTATTACTTTTTTAAATGGACAGGGTCCAAACTTTTTTTTAGATTTTCTTTCATAATCTTCAAGATGGGCCAAGCCAAACCCTTCTTTTAGGGTTTCTCCTTTTCCTCCCCATCTGATGCGATATAGGGGAAGTCCCTGGCAGCCAACTGCTTCTTCCCTAGAGCTCGAACAATAACCTTCACACCGGAGCCAACTACTTCTTCCCCAAAGCTCGAACAATAACCCTCACACCGTAGGCCGCCAAATCTTTTCCCCCTTACACCGCAGGTCGCCAAATCTTTTTTCCTCCGAAAAACGAAACAGAAACGAAAAGGGAAAGGAGAAGGAAACTTCATGAATCCACGAGGGCGGCCGCCAGGATCCAAGAACAAGCCGAAGCCACCGGTTATGATCACCAGGGAGAGCGCCAACACGCTCCACGTGCACATCCTTGACGAGGTAGGCAGCGGCTATGACGTGTTCGACAACGTCACCAGTTACGCGTGGCGGCGGCAATGCGAGATCTGTATTTTGAGCAGCAATAACACCGTGACAAATGTGACCGTGCGGCTTATGAACGGTTACTCTTAGAAGAAGAAGAAGAAGAACAAGTTCAGATATCTGGTGGTCCCAGTGTGGGAAGTAATGGGACTCCCTTTCTTGAGTTTGCATTCAATTCCCAGAGGATGGTTCTGTGTGTGACCCTTCAAAATTGAAATTTAGGGTTTGAGGCAAACACAGAATACAACAGCTTAGAAAACAATTTAAAGGAAGAAGGATAAAATTGTATTTTCATTTTTCCAGATGAGTAGCGGGTACCCGTGGGTGCGGATAGTGTGATATCCGAACCCGACCCGTTAACAAGCGGGTATTAAAATACCCGCTACCCGCAGGTACCTTTTACCCACGGGTACTAAATACCCGTAGCGGATTTTATCTGCGGATACCCGTGGGTACAAGTTTTTATGCCATCCTTATTCTCCACCCTTTCTTCTTCTGTTTTCATGTTATTTCTACATTCCATGGAATGCTAAGCGTCATTGGTTTATTTTTATCTACGTCTTTTGCTTCTTAATCAAGTAAAAGTAATGATTTTTATATTATAATAAGTTAGCATGGTGTTAAATCTATATAACATATCAATCATATGAGTCCAAGGGTTTTATTTTTAATTGAGAATTTACTTTGATTAAAGTTAGAAACCTTCATGTGATTGAATGCATTTTTTCCAATAATTGAGAATGTACTTTGATTAGTGGTAAAAAATTTAACGAGAATTAATCAAGAATGTACTTTGGTTAATTAGTTTTTTACTTGATATAAGAGGTAAAAGAATAAACATGATTAGGCATAGTAATATTTAATTGAGAATGCACTTTGGTTAAATTTACGATGATTAATCTACACAGTTTTTACTCTTAATTGAGAATGTATTTTGGTTAAATTTACATTGATTGATTTGAAAATCTAAGACAATAATTAATTAGACAATAATCTTTAGATAACCAATGATGAATCCTATTTTGAAAAGGCAGAGAAATCAACCTATTTTCTTTATCATTATTTTTATCTTTTTAAATATTTTAATGACTTTATTTGTTTTTATCTTTTGTTATTTTGTTCTTTAATATGTTATTGATCTTATCTTCTTTATTGCTTTTGTTTTACTAACTCTTTTGTATAGTTTTTATAATAACTAATTTGTTAATAATTAATTTTGTGTTCGTTGGGAGACGACTTAGAGTTGAATTTATCTTTTCTATTTTGTTGTCTAATATCTTATGATTGAATTTACTAACTCTTATTAGTATTAATTTGATCGTATCAACGACAACATTACTAGGAGGTGTGTTAGTATTATGTTGTAAACGAAAAAAAAAAATAGTTAAGTCAGCTATATTATGTACTGATTTATAAAAACTCTAATGTTTTGTTCCTTTAGTGTGTAAAAATACATTACATATTGTTTTTTTCCTATTTTTTTCTTTCTTTCCCTCTGCCACTCTTTTATGTACAACCACGAAGTAAGTTTTAGCACCTCACATTGAATAATAAGTTTACAAGTTTGACATATAAATTGTCTAAAATGCTTTTCAAAGTTTATTTTTACAAAAATCTCTTTTTTTCTAAGGTTAGTTACAGGTTAATACATGCATCTTAAATATACAAGAGATAATGATATTTACCATATCTTTTCATACTAGTTCATTAACTAACGAAGACTACATTGAGTTCTTAATCAAACTATTGAGTTTCACTAGAAAAATTATTATTGGAAGATACAAATGGTTATCATTTAAACCTCAACTATTGAGTTAAAACAATGTATTATTTAGACCATAGTCACTTCTAGTTATGACAAATATTCTTTGAAACATAATCATTCCTTACTTAGATGAATATTGTTTGAAATAAAATCACTCCTTAGAACAATTTATTTTTCTTTATACATAATATACAAAGTAATATTAATTATTTGACTTTCTTCTCGACTTAAAAATTTAATCTGCATCCTTCAAGAGAAAAATTTAGTGTGTTTTGTTAAGTCCAAAGATATTTTCATAATTGCATATAAACATCTAAAGTCTCTTAAAATTATAAATTGACCCTTAAATAGTTTTCAATAATTACAATTTAATCCTTAATTATTTTTCATTATTTACAAATTATTGATTTAATATTTTTAATAAGTGTAGTTTATTCCCTTGCCAATTTTTAATAATTACACTTAGGTCCCTAATAAACTAATTACATTGAGTTTTTGAAGACTTAAAACTTAAATGAAAAGTATTCATTTGATTTACATCTATTTAATTTGCGATAAAGTTTTGTTTTATATTTGATATCCATTATAAATTTAGTTAATACAAATATCTCAACTAAAATTCTTAGTGTTTTGAATTTCATAAGTAATTTCATTGAAAAATTCACCACTAATAAGATTTATAGTATTTTATTTTTCTAAAGTTTTGGAGATACGAGAATACACTAAAAATATTTGTCATGTTTTTTGTTTGAAAAACATTTGAATTTATTAAGGGGTTAATTCCAAATCCATAAACTTGAGTCAATTGTTTGGTTTAATTGGAAGCAATAGAAACAACCAAATTGAACTCATTTCTATCATAAATTTCGTTCATCCCTATTAAGAATAAAGTAAAGACGATTTTTTAACTTTATGATGTAACAAATTTAATGTAAAGAATAAGTTTGAGTGGATTTTTTTTTTTCTTCTTATAGATTTGCATCCTTCCAAATGTAATTTCAAGGATTAAAGACATATTTCTTTTACAAATTACCTTTGTCCTTTTGTGCAAAGCCTTAGTTATAAATACAACCACATCTTCCACATCTTTCACACAATTTTTTGAATCAAAGAAAGAAAGACCTAGGTAAGATTTTTTCTCATCTTCTCTTCTTTCTTTTCTTAGTTATTTAAATTTTTTGTCATCTAATTTCATTCAATTAGGGCTATAGTTAGGATTTATTCATTCCTATTCACTACAAGAAAGATGTTTATTAGCGAAGGAATAATATCGACGGTCTTATGTCCTTCGATAAATTTCGTTTACCGAAGGATTAGCGAAGACTTTTACCCTTCGGTAATGGGGGTAGTGACAGTCCGAAGGAATATGCCATTCTCCCATTCCCGCAATTTAGTGAAATTAGAATTTGGATTTCGCTCTCCCATTCTCGCAATCTTTGTGAAACCATCTCCCCCAAAAACCTCTCTCGACCCTAATCTCCCTCTCTCGGTCAACGGTGGCCATTTTTTCGCACTTCCCCCTAGCCTTTACGACATTCTCCCTTTTGTGATTTCATCCACTCCTCAATCGTGGAAGGAAATTGACCCTAAGGAAGTTGGTTGGTGAGGTGAGGGTTTACATTGTTGCTGGAAGGGGTTTCGTGACGGTGGTGTGGCAGCTTGAGGAGGGTGCTATGGCGGCCTGAGTAGGGTTTGCACTATCGCGACGCCGCCAATCGAAGGGGTGCGTGACGGGATCGTTGTCGCTGCGTGAGGAGGTAGGTTCAAACTGTGTTGACACATTTTCGTTTTGAATATCATTGCATTGCATTGAAGTTGTTGTTCAGTGGTAATGTATATTCTGGTTTTGTGGTTTCGATTAGGGGTTGAGGCACAGTTGTTGAAGGGCTGCAGTTGAAGTGAAGTGTCCAAGATTTCATCATTTCCAGGTATATCATTTATGTTTAAGGACATGTCTTTATTGTATGAACTCTTGCCACTGTATTTGGTTGAGTGTGATGTTGTTATCCTAAGTGCACAATAGATTTGAGCTCCTAAACTTGTGCATATATCAACACTTGTGGCCCTCAACTCTTTATTAGAATCCCTCTCCCTTTCACCATCTCTTGAAACCCATCTTTCAACAACCACTTCTCCAATTGCTCTGTTCCATATGCACATCTAATTACCAAAATGAATGCCCTTTTCATTCATTCCAATCCTCACACTAATTCTATTAATTGGTCAGGATGTGGATGGTTTACGCTGCCAAGGACATAGGTACTACACACCATAGCTTATGCCCTGTAACACTTTCATACTCTTTAACATACTGGAAAATTAGAGTATGCTCTGTTGGGTTATAATGATTGGTTGGGTCTAAAGTGAACTTAAAGGTTTAATTAGGTTATGGGAGCTTGTAGACTAGAATTGTGTTCAGAAAATTACTTAGTCATACAAACGTGGAACCTTAAATAGTTTCTGACCCTCTGTTTTGAATTCAAGCCCAAGTTAAAATAACTATTAATGTAGTTATCCAACTCCACTTCTATGTATGTATAATTCACGAATAATTTAACACCCAAACAGGTTTGAATTGGCCAAAATTAGTTTGATGCATACATATAAAGTGTAAGAAAACAGAGGTAAAATCCATTTAAACAAATTTTGAATGACTAAAGAAAGTTATAAATCAACTTAAAAATTATAATCTTCAAGAATTCAATACTCAAAACCTACCAAAGCACTGTAAAAATAGGCTAAACAAGGTAAAAGTAAGAACTAAACTAAAACAGAAAGAAACTTGTAAAGAAACTTCCTAATAAAGTCTTAAATGTCTAAAGAAAACTAAGAGCACTTCAAAAGTCACTAATTCTAAGAGATTCTAAAACTCACTAAAGAAAGCCTAAAAGTACACTCAAACTAGTATAGAAATGAGGACTACACTAATTGCAGTGCACTGCAGCTTTGTAAACAAGTTTTAAATGATAAAAGCAAGTTAAGAAATAACCTAAAACCTACCTCTCTACAAAAACTCAAAAATTGACTATTGAGAACCTAAAACTATGCTAGAAATCTCAAATCATGAAAAATTCTCTAAACTAACAAATGAAGTTGTAATGTAACTATCTAAACATGTTTTAAATGGTACAAGACTATTGAAAACTATGGTAACTAATGAAAATAGGAAAGAAATCAAAATCTGCTTATGAAAATCGGAAAGATGCACTAGAAAGGTCAAAAGTTGCAAATTGCACTAAAGTAACCTAAGAATGTGCAATGTTCTTATCCTTACAAGAGTAAAGTAGTCAAATGAAGCTAAGAAAGATGTCAAATTGTATCAAGTAGCTAAATATCAAAATTTGGCTACTTAAAACCTAAAAAGTGTACTAAATAGGTGAAAAAATGGGAATTCACCTAAAGTAACCTAAGAATGTACAATCTTCATATCCTAACAACTTTAAAGTACTTAAATGAAACTAAGAAACATGTCAATTTCAAAGTAGTACACAAATCTCAAAATTAAAGTACTTAAAACCTAAAAAGTGTTGTAAATAGGTGACAATTTCGAAATTGACCTAAACTAACCTAACAATGTGTAATGTTCTTAGTCTAACAAGTTTAAAGAACTTAAATGAAGCTAAGAAAGATGTCAAATTGTATGAAGTAGCTAAATATCAAAATTTGGGTACTTAAAACCTAAAAAAGTGTACTAAAAAGGTGAGAAATTAGGAATTCACCTATGGTAACCTAAGAATGTGTATTCTACACATCCTAACAAGTATAAAGTTGTGAAATGAAGCTAGGAAAATACTCAAAAGCAATAAACTACCTAAAACTCAAAGTTTGAGTAGTTAGAACCCAAAAAAGTGTACTAAAAGGGTGAGAAAATGGCAATTCACCTAAAGTAGACTAAGAATAACTAATGTTAATATTCTAACAAGTCTAAAGTAATGAAATGACACTAGGAAACTACTCAAAAGCAAACAAGTACCTAAAACTGAAATTTTGGGTAGTTAGAACCTAAAAAAGTCTACTAAAAAGGTGAGAAATTTGCAATTCACCTAAAGTAGACTAATTTTAACTAATGTTAATATCCTAATAAGTCTAAATTAGTCAAGTGAAGATAGGAAACTACTCAAAAGCAAACAAGTACCTAAAACTCAAAGTTTGAGTAGTTTCAACCTAAAAAGTTCACTTAAAAGGTGACAAATTGCCAATTCACCAAAAGTAGAGTAATTTTAAGTAATGTTAACATCCTAACAAGTCTAAAGTAGTGAAATGATGGTAGGAAAGTGGTCATAAGCAAAAAATTTCCTAAAACTCAAAATGACACTACTTAAAACCTTAAAAAATGTAGTAAAAAGTACCTAATTGAGTCATTACAGGTCAATTTTCGTTCTGCTGTGATTTTGTGATATTTGGAAGTTTAAACAAGTCCAACTTGATGTATTAAAGCTGTTAGAACCATTGATATGAAGTTAGAATGACCTATATGCAATTTAGTATGTTAAACCATCATATTTGAGCCATTTTTGGAACTTGCAAAGTGAATCTGAGTTGCATTTCTATTTTATGCATAATTAGAGTTCAAATAAGTGTATTTTGATGACTTAAAACTGTTAAAATGATTAGCAAAGTGTTAGAATGGCTTAGGCACAAAATCACTTTCAAAACCACCAATTTTGAGTCAATTTTGGGAAGTAGAAAGGTGATTTTGAGTAGCAGTTTGGTTTTGAGTTAAATTTGAGTTCTAACAAGTTTCAATTCACCAAACAAAGTTGTTGAATTGGTGAAAAGCAAATAATAACCTAAAACTCAAAGTTTGAGTATTTAGATTATAAAAAGTGTACTTATAAGGTGAGAAATTGTCAATTCACCTAATATAGTCAACATCCTAACAAGTATAAAGTAGTGAAATGAACCTAAGAAACTAGTCAAAAGCAAAGGATTAGGTAAAACTCAAAGTTTGAGTTGTTAGAACCTAAAAAAGTGGTTCCAAGTTGGTGAAATGCTGTTGAAAATCAAGCCAAATTGCTACTTTTAGAGCTACTTCTTTGTCCAATTCAGCAACCCTTCCATTACCTAGTATGCTACCCCCTTGGAGCAAGAATTCTGGACCTTGGACGCCTCACCAAAACGTCACAACACCCCACCACACACTAAACCAGTCACAGCAAAAATCTGCACTGCACTAGATTTTAATTTCAAGTAACAGACTTTGTAGCACAATTTGAAGGCCAAACAAGTGGATTTCAAATGATTTTAAGCCTTGAATCAATAGAGGGACACAAAAGGAACCTAGGAGAGGCACTAGATCAGATTAAGCACGCAAGAAAAGTAAAAAACAAAGAGCCAAAATTAGTGCAGTAAGGTGTTTGATAAAAATGCAACTGTTTGATGAAAGTCTCCAAAGAAGTGCAGATTTTGTGATTTTCGATTTTTGGGGTTCAAAACTGGATTGCTTGGTTTTCAAATGATTTTTATGATTGGATTATACTTTTTTGATCATATAATTCCATTTTCAAACATGTAACCAGCTCTTTCCAACCCATAATTGAAATTTAAAGAATGTACAAAATTAAACACACTAAAAATGAAAACTGCACCAGAAAAATGGTTTTAAAAGTGTGCTTTCAAATCCAAAAATGAGTGGCAGTGTTTCTAAAGCTCAAGTGATGATTCAAGCAACTTTATATCATCAATTTAAAGGTGTTTAAACATTGAAACAACAAGGAATCACACTACACTCAAAAATCACTAATTCACTTCTAAATTTAAGCAAAATTGATGGTTTAGGAAGTGATTTTGCATGTAGGCTCGAATTTGACGAAATGAACAGTGCACACAGGTTTGAAATGGTAAAATAAACTTGTTCAAACATTCACAATGGACAGAAACAACCAGATGCTTCAAATCACACTTGCTATAGCCAATTATGCAGCATTTTAAACCCAAAATTAGCACTAGAATTGAAAACACACACTGGAATCAAATTGTACAGCATAAACAAAGCTAAAGGAAGTCCTAATTCACCATATCTAGGTACAAAATCTTAGCTAGGAGATTTTAAATGGCCTAAGACACAACAAAATTCTGATGCAGTTTTGGTGACATTTTCATACATATTTGTCTATAGTAACTATGATTTGTTGAATCTTGCTGTGTTTGTGCATATACAATGTTTGAACAAGTTTATTTTGCCATTTTAAAGTTGTGTGCACTGTTGAAATGATCATTTTTATTCCTATATGTAGAATCATGTCTTAAACCATCAAAATTGGCTTTAAAATGGAAGTGAACCAGTGAATTCACATTACAATCTGTTTTCAAACTGTTTGAGTGTTTAAATATCTTTAAAATGATGATAAAATTCTGCATTGCTGCATTGCTGCATCGTTGTATTACTGTATTGCTGTATTGCTGTAAAATTCTGCATTGCTGTAAATTCTGCATAAAATCTTTGCTGTTTTGGTGTAAAATTCTACAAAAATAGCTTACTATTTTGTTGTATAACCTGCATAAAAATCTGGTTGTTTTGATGGTATATTCTGCATAAAAATCCTTGGCTATTTGACCATGTGGGAAGAGCATCACATTCTGCAGCAGCCAGCGCCCTGTTTTTTTTTTCGCCCTTCGGAAATTACCGAAGGCTTTTGGCCCTCGGTAATTACCGAAAGCTTTTGGCCCTCGGTAATTACCGAAGGGCGAAAGCCCTCGGTAAATGTTAGCGACAAGGGATTTACCGAGGGCTCTTTGGCCGTCGATAAGCCTTCGGTAATTACCTTTTACCGACGGTTTTGGGCTGTTTCCGAGGGCTTCTGGCCTTCGGTAATGCCCTTCTTTTTTGTAGTGATTCTTCTTACATAATCTTTAAATTATAATGGCTAAGATGTGTATTCTTTTGCACGTAATCACTTTGGGCTAATACGAGTATTCTATTGAATTTCAAGTTAAGCCTGTTGGTAAAAATGTTTTGATTATGATTGAAGAATGATGATGTTGAATTTAGAGTTTTCACTTTCTTTGAATATTGTTTGACCCTGTATTCACAATATCTTTTTAATTTAGCACACAACCTATACTAAATGAAATTGAAAGGAAATGTTTTTATAAAGTGAAAACTAAGTCTAAAAGGTTTTTCTACATTTATAATTGATTAAGTTTTCTTATAATTGATAAAAAAAGATGTTCCTAAAAGGTTTCATGATTGTGTAACTGATTGTCTCTTTTGACAATATATATTAACCTAAAGAATAGTTTAAATGTTTTCAATATTCTCATAACTATAATCTTTCATAATTGATTAAATGAACTAATTGCATTAAATGAAGAAAAAAATTAATTAATCAAACACCATCCTTGATAGATTAAAATAGAAATATTTCTAACTGTTTTTCAAAATTTAATTAGAATAATCAATTAAATGCTTGATATAATCAATTAAAAGCTTTAGTTCTTGTTTTAAACAAGTGCTTTCAGAACTCTAAAAATAAAGAGTCAATCTTAATATTTCAAATAACTTTAACAATCATTGTGGGCAAATTATATTGAGATTGACATAGTTGTTTCATACTCACAAAAGTACTTTAAAGATTTCAATAATAAACAGTTTCAAAATCTAAAATCCTTATAATTGCTTATGTTGAATTTTAGTAAACTCTTTCTTGTTGTTTTGTTGAAGTGTTTCTAATGATTGTTGTTGTAATAAGAGTTTATAAGACATGTATTTTCTTGGGTGACAAGGATTTGACAAGGCTAAGATCCTATTAAGGTTGGTCAAGAGTTGATAGTGTGACATCCGGGCACTGACGAGGGCGGGGAGTGACGCCGGTGCAAGAGGCATGGTGCAGGGGCACAGACAGAAGCAACTACTGGCAGCTTCGAGTGGAAGGGGTATATGGACGAATAGAACATACACCGGAATGAGAGGGATCTGGAGACTGTGTAGGTATGGGACTATACAGTTGAAGGATAGCTTAAAGGAATTGATTTGACTACTCATATCACCAAAATGCATTTGCTTTTCGGTAGCCTGACTCATAAGAACTACATGGTTAAGCGTGCTTACCTTGGAGTAATTCTGGGATGGGTGACCTTCTGGGAAGTTTTCCTCGAAAGTGTTCGAGTAAGGACAAAGCACACTGGAAAGCCTGGTGGTGATCTGTGGAGTAATTCTGGGATGGGTGACCTTCTGGGAAGTTTTCCTCGAAAGTGTTCGAGTAAGGATAAAGCACACTGGAAAGTCTGGTGGTGATCTGTGGGGGCAGTCGACACTCCTTGTGAGTTGCCGGGACGTTACAGATAGGGCATATATTTTCTTTGTGATCAAGAATTGATGGAGAGTTTATTGTTATGCTCAATTTGTAGTTGCAAGTTCCATTGTACAAACTTATATTGATAGTGGAACCAATTTTCATGAGGTTAAAAAACAAAGAATAGATAAATGGGTGGTTGATTTTAACCATTGTAAATCCTCTTGTGTTTTTCTACTTCTACTTTATCCTTTTTAATTGTATATGTCAGAACCAGAAAAATCAAAAGTCAGGAACCAGTAAAATCCAAGCACGTGTCGTTAGTGGAATTCACGTGTCAAGAGGGGAGCTTGACACTCAGAGGGTGAACGCCAGGTGTCAAGCGAAGGAGACCCGGAAATCAGTTAGTGGAAAACAGGCACCGTAGGAGCATTTCCGGCGTCCCAAGCTTCTACTTAAACCGAACAGTTCTGGATTCTGAAACGGGTAAGTTTCTCGTTCTCAGTTGTTCGTCCGAATGAACATGCAAGCCTAGCTCTGGTTGCATGCAGTCACCTTATCTTAACCAATCTTGGTTTTCTGTGATTTGTTTTAGTTTGAGGAGTTTGGTTGAGCGTCGAGGGTAGAAGAGATCTTATTTCTGAGAACTGAGTTTTAGCCTGAAGGACGTACGTTCACATTAGAGGTAAGGGAAGCTTATCTAATTTAATTGTATGTTGTTGTACGCTTGTTGAAAGTGAATGCATGTTGCCGAATGGATGAATGTATATGAATGGCTTTTATGAATGTTCGTTTATTTAATGAGTGGAAATAAAATATGGTTGAGTTATGTATGATGTATGAGTTATATGAGATTTATGTGATATGAATTGTTGAAGTATGAAAGATGAATCTGATAGGAAAGTATAAAGTTATGAAAGTACATATTAAGAAATGATTGTTGGAAAGAATTAATTCTGGTATGAAAGTCTCATATGAAAAAGTACATTCGTCACTGAACGGTCATTGACCGTTCGGTTTTCTTGGTAAACATAGTAAAAATGGGATTCTTTCATTTGGAGAAAACCCTAGTTGAGGACGAGCGTCCTCGTATGGTAATACTATGTTTGAGCGTTCGGCCAAGCATAGTTGTATCCGAATATCCCTTGATAAAGTAATATATATATATATATATATATATATATATATATATATATATATATATATATATATATATATATATATAATGGTTGAATTTCACCATTCGTAAGTGCTCGGTCTTATACCGAGCGCTCGTATTGAACAGTGCTCGGTCTCATACCAAGCGCTCGTAATAAGTAGTGCTCGGTCTTACACCTAGCGCTCTTACTGAGTAGTGCTCGGTCTTACACCAAGCGCTCATATCCGTTCTTATATACTCTACAGTGTTAGCGTTCGTCCAAATTCAGTAAATCCTTTTACCGTGCTCGGTCATTGACGGGCATTAGGTTTCTGTAATTGACTTGTTCTAAATATGATTATTTAACGTCTTGATGTGTTTATGTTCATTTGGGTCCGGCCTAGAGCCTACGTACTTACTCTATTCTTTGAGTGTGGGTCTGAACTCATGAGAGTCAGTTCATTCAACTGATTCACGTGGTAAATAGCGTTCGCCATATAGGGCATATTATGGTAGTCGGTCTTATTCTATTCTGGACGGGAGATTTATAGGTCTCGTTCCTACGTTCGTCCTCATTATGAAGAGGGATGAACGTTCGGTAATTTTATGTCCTCGAAAGGGATGGTGGAAATGATATTAAAGTAAAAGATTTCAAAAGATGAATTTGAGAAAAGTGATAATGAAAGATGGAATTGAGAATGATTATGAACGAAATAAGAAGAGAATGTGATATGAATGAAATGATGTGAAGTTGAACGAGCGTTCCGGGGAGGAACGACTCATGTATGAATATTGGATATGGTAAAGTATGACTATGGGGATGCTAGTGCTGGCTGTTCATCCTGATGTTTCGTGGGTACTCGTCCTCACGTAGAGGAGGGTAGGTCATGTGTGGAAACGGCAGGAGGTCCCGTCCTTAGGGGTACTTTGGATGAATAGGACTAACCTCGGGTGGCAGCTGATGAGAGTATTCCAGTTACTACATCACCCGGGTGCAAGAACGCCTATAGCTACACAGATTTCATACAGTCCGGACAGTCAGTCTAGTGGTGATCTTTGTATAATGCATATGTTGAATTTCTATTGTATGTTGGATTGTTTAATATATACATTGATGTATGAATTAAATTATATAAGCTTACCCTGTGTTTTCCTTGTGTTGTCTCGTCTTTGTACGTCCGTCCTTGTCTTTGCAATGATCATCCGTGTGGATGTGAGCAGACGGAAGTGCGCTACTTGAAGAGGCGCTGGAAGAAGAAAATTTGGAAGATGCGAACCTCGTAGAGGTGGAAGTGAAGGCCGAACAGTAAGGCGTTCGGCTAGTAGTATTAGGTGTTTGGTTGAGTGGTCGTTCGACCACCTTATCCGTTTCTTTGGTTATGTTCGACCGTTCGGTATTTTTTCTTCCTGTGTAAACCGTTCGGTCAGATTCTATTTAGGTTCGGCTTTAATTTTGTAACTCGTATGTAAGGACGTTCGTCCTTGTACGTTCGTTCATTAGTGGAAAGATTGTACTGAATTATTTTATTAAATGTGATTATTCTATTATATAGTTGATGACTGTATATTTGGGATGTTACAGTATAACTATCAATCTTGATCAAAAAATCTAACTACATCTTGTTTTACAAATTTAAATTTTTCTAAAAGAATTTAAAGAAAGAGAATTTTTTTGAAAAAAAGTTTCAAAGCCAAACTTACATATTATTTAGATACAATCACTCCTAACTAAGACGACTATTCTTTGGAATATAGTTACTCCCCACTAAGATAAGTATTCTTTGTAATGTAACCACTCATGATTAAAACAACTATTCTTTAAAAAACAACCATTTATGACTAAGATGATTATTCTTTAGAATGTAGTCACTCTTAGCTAAGATTAGTATTATTTGTATATAAACAAACATAAGTTTTGGTAAAAGAAATAACACAATCAAGATAATGAGTTAGACGGCTAATGAATAATAAGTTAAAAGGATACCTAAGGACATAAAGAACATTATTAGAAATACAAAAAAGGAAAAAGACTAATAGTATCGATACCATGAGCTAAAACCAGAGACTCATTAGTCATTGTACAAAAAGGTAAATTATCCTGAGAGGATAAAAAAAACAAAGATTTGTTACTAATAATGTGATATGTGGGTCCTGAGTCGAGAACCCAACGACTAATAAACGAAGATTGACTTAGACCAACACATACTTGTATGTGAAATAAAAAGTAGAACTAGAGGACTCACAATCCTCACACCATTTTAGAAATTCATTGAAAATAGAAGATTGATTAATAATATTAAATGGAGAAGAATTCATATCAATCTAAGCAACAACAAAAAAGTGAGGAGAACGATCATGCAATGCATAACACCTATTAATCTTTTGGCCTAGCTTGCCACAATGGTCACACTTGTGACACCCTTTTCCTGACTTGCAAGAACAATAACAATCATCATGTTGAGATGCCAAAGCAAAGGAATTATAGGTAGAAACAAGTGTATTATTGATAGGTTTACTTGACACACATAAAAGGGTGGAACAAGTAGAAGTAAAATTGGATATATCAAGGGAATCCAAAATTTGATCACGGACATGAGAATATTTATCAGCAAGTCTGTGTAAAGCCAATATCATGAAAAACTTTGATCGTTGTTCTATTTCTTAGGCTATAGTAGAGGCATGAAGTAAAACCTCATTAAATTCATAAAAAAAAGGCATGTATCTTACGCAAATAATCAATCATAAGGTTCTGATTTCAAGGAACAACAATATTCAAAAGATCATGACAAACACCGTAAAGACATTTAATATCATTGGTGTACAATAATTTGGCTTGTTCCCAAACTTTAGAGCATGTGTTGTAGGCACGAAACATTTGTTTTACAGAAGATTGGATGGTATTCTTAAGAACAATACATAATTGAACATCAATTCTCTTTCAATGGGAAAAATCACCAAAAGTCATGAGTCACCTTTTGGTTTGGTAAGTCATATAATTAGTGTCATTTAACTTATCAATGAGCAAGTGCATATAAACAATTAATAAAGACTGAGAGGTTAAACACACTGGAGATAGAAGAGATACGAAAAATGCCATGAAAAAAGTGAGAGAAAAATCTTAAAAGATCAAAGTTATCCAATCAAGGTAACAAGTATAAATCCTCAAAAGAAAGAAGGAGATAACTTCAACACAATTGATCGTTGTCCAAATAATATTATCCTATTTAAAAAAAGCATGATCCTTTCTGAATTTGATTCTTTCTGTAAAATAAATAAAGAAAATCATAAAAAAATACAAAAATAAAACAGAAATAGAAACATCATAATCTAACATATTGATGAACTAATAAAAACTTACCACAAAGATCTCAATTTTTATAAAATTGATGTTCTATGACAAGAATCAATAAAATATCTCCTAATAAAGTCAAAATTCAAATATTGACAAAAACTTTAAACTCTAAATACCATATTAAATATAATAAACATAAATATAAGATTAATCTCTCTTATATTTAAAACATTATAATAAAAAATGATATAAGTATCTATAACCACCAAACTTAAATATGATAAATAAAAAATATTAAAAAACAATATCAACAATATCTACAACACAATATATCTAAATGTTCCCTAAGATTCTTATTCAAACCATGACCTAATATGCCACAACGGATCAGACTTATTCTCCTTTTTTAAATAAAATAACCAAATATCAAAACCCCAAGACGCCAATGAATATAATTAAGAAATATAGATTATTTCTCGATATTAGTTATAAAAATTGCGTGATATCTAATCTTTTCTGTTTCATTCAGATTGCATACCAGTATAAATGAAATATTTACTATTATTAGACGATAAAAAGAATCATATGACAGTTACTGTAAATTTGAATGAGAGTGCAATTACCAGGTGATAAAGTATAACATTTTATTTGATAATTTCCAACTCAATTGAGCCGATATAACGAATTGGCACACCCAAAATAAAACAGAAAAGGAAAAGTCAGTCTGGGAGAAAACTGTGTATTACTTATAAATATCTATTTTGTTTCAAAGATGGAAAACAAATGTATGTAGCTCAGTTAAACATTTAGGTATCAGATTACACTACACTACAACATCAACATTAAAATATAATTCACTCTTGCAATCTTCAACTATCTCTAAAGTAACCTCAACTTCGCTGAACTCTTCAGCTCGAAAAGAACCCGCTTCAACTCTGATCAAAGTTCAGGGCAGCACCAAAGGCATACACCATAAGAGTTTCTACTCAATTTGACATAAAATATTCACATTTTCTGAATTGAATGATGCCTATGATATGAAATAAAGTAATCATCATTAATCAATGTTCCTCGAAAATGACGGTAATGGCATTGAGTCTTGTGGGCGAAAGATTACAAGCACACCAAACATCCCAAGCATTGGAAGTACAAGAAGCCACTTCAACAGTTTATAGTAGTGCATATGGAATGTAAGGGAGAAATCATCAGAGAAATACAGTCCATTTCTGTCAACCATCTCAACTAAAACTGTTCCCGTGGTCCTTACCGACACAGTTGGCAGCTTAATCCGATATTTCCCAGGTAGATCATAGGTATTGTTCAACTTTATTGTTCTCTCGCCTTGGTAATTCCCAGGTACTAGCAAGGATGTCTAGTGAATTTACACAACATGAAAGAACAATGACACATAAATTGGGTGCCTCGCAGTGAATCAGTAAACTCAAGAAATGAAGTAATTTGTTTTGGAACTTACAGTGACTTTGTATGGTCCTTGATGCCCAGATGGGTATCTGTAATTATCTACAATCTCAATTTCCACCCAAAAGCTTTTGCCTTCCTCATCACGGAATGCCCTATAAGGATGGGTAACATATATACCTTCACGATTGTACAGATTTGCAACGTTGTTTCTTCCTTGACTAGGCAATCTCCATGCCTGAAATAACGTACAAAGCCATTTAGTACCAAAACTGAAATCGTTTCAATGATCAAATCAAACATATCGTGCCTTTAGGGGATGATGAGGAGATGGAGTTGAGAAGCAAAAGACATTGCCATTCATAGTTGTGACAATTAGATCAAGATCATCCCCACCATCAACATTGTCTGCCAAGACCATGCTATACCTGTAGCAAAAAAAGACTTAACATTGAGAAAGTGTGACAGAAAGCATATCCAAGACACGGGTTATAAAGAATCTCTTACGAAGTTTCACCAATGTCAACAACATCAGCACATCCAGTAGGTCCATCAATGAGATACAAATATCCATCAAATGACGTGGTAACAATAGTTAACCCCTTCTTTTTCTCTTTGGGTTTATTTAAATCAACTAGAAGAATTTGATTCATTATTCTTCCATGAGTTGGATATGGATACCGCCCTATAGATGACCCGTCTCTTCCATCCAGAACATGAATCTTCCCAGATAGTGTTGGCACAACAAGCTCAGTATGGCCATCCCCATCAATATCACCAACAGTTGGACCCTATGAAAAATGAGACACTGTCAATCGAATTTTAGACACAGGAACCAACTAAATGGTTTCTAATGCAAAGGTGAATGAGTGGAAAGTGTGTGAAACATCTCAACAACTTAAGCAATCCCAGAAAGAATTAATAGGTTCATAGGAACGTATCTAAATTACGTTTAAAGTGCAACTGCCCCACATAAAGTGACAATCACATGAGTATTCTATAATGTATCATCCCAACAGAAAGTTGTTTTATTAACATGGAAGCTGTTAAATTTCAGCTTAAAATCAATTGGCATAAACTGAAGTTGCACAAACTCTAAGACTTGAGGCAAGTGATGTCGGACTTCCCAACACTTCCTCCCCACAAATATTTGCTGAACCAAAAGATTACCAGGATGAGTTATAGGCTTTGATACTGTTGAATATAATGAAAAACTATATTTGGATTAATCTTCCTTTGTGTTGAATACACACATAGGGTTCTCTATTTATAATAGAAGAAATATGGGTTAAGCCCATATGAAATAATAACAAACTAACTAAAAGATAAAAGATATAATATATCTAACAGATACAATGTTAGATTTTGCTTAAAACCAATCAGCATTAAATGAAGTTATCCAAGCACTCCATGACTTGAGCCAAACAATGTGGGACTTCACAACATTTTTTTAAAAAATAAAGAAATATTCTATTGATAACAATCACACCAATTACATTCTTATTATCTCTATTTGCAATAATCAAAACTTGAAATAAAAAATAAAAATGCTCAAATGAATAGGAGGATTCCAAAGATATTTTTTTCCATAATTACTATGGAGATATTGAGAATATCTGTATCCTAATAATATGCTATTTTGCATCACTCTCCCTCTAAGTAAATAACTATCGATCATCCTTAACTTGTCTCCAAGATCTTGGAATCAGCTGAGGAAACCCTTTAGTGAAAACATCTATCTAAAATAGCAAAGGTAGCAAATTGTCTTTGATGAAGTACTTGTCAATTTCAATATTTGGATTATGGAAAATGCTCATGGCTAAATTGCATTGGGATGCTAAACTTTCTTTCAAGGCCATCAAGTATGATCTTCACCCAGTGTCGTTCACACACCTTGAGCACAGGCTCAAAATTCAGCTTGTGCACAATAATATACTCTATCCTATTTTTTGCTTCTCTAGGTTGCTAAACTTTCTCCAAAAAACATATACATCCAAATGTAGATTGAACTTGCATAGTCTACCTCAATATACATATTCCAGGTCAAAGTCTCTCTTTTCCTACACAATAGCCCCAAACTTCAAATACAAAAGAATTTTATCAATGGTTTACAAGTGTCTTTCTCTTGGACAATGCATAAAGTCACATACCACGCTAACTGTAAAGCAATGTTTGGTCTCACATCGCATGTCATAAATAAACAAGTGTTCCTACAATTCTTGGATATAGGATTTGTTGTAATTTGAGATAATATCTTTAGAATCCTCCTAATTAGAGAAAATAGATATATAATCTTTTATTTTATTTTACTTTGCTAGTTTCCCTATTTCACTTTTTAGGAGAATTAGATTATTACAAATAGAGAGTATTAAAATGTACTTTTTATGATTGAGAATAATAAATCAGTCTTATTTTTTAACTTGGTATCAGAGCTTGTCTGATCCACTTCCGCTGTCTTTACTGTCCGTCGGCGGCCCCTAAAAGTCTCTATGTCTTTGTGCTTCATTGGGCTGCAATTGCCCCAGCTAAGCTTTTAGATTAGGCTTGTAGTGCCTGGTCTGACATTTCTCCAGCATTACCAATACGTCTGTCTTTCTGATAACAGCTACACAAAGTTGTGCTTCCATAATCTGGAATGGGATTAGAACCCATCCCCTTTCAGACCAGTAGTTGAAACTGGTATTTGAAGCGATGTCCGCATTCTTATTGGCTTCCATTTGTGAGTTGTTCAGATTTTGTCCCATTCCCTTTCAGACCAGTAGCAGAATCCTTGTTTGATGTTTATTCTTTTGTGCACTGCAGCTCTCCGCCGTCCTCCATACGCCGCCGCCCATCGTCGCACTTTCGTCCGGTGACCTGCAAATCTGGACCGCCTCCTTCAGCAACGGCCAACCATGCCATTCTGAGGGCTACTTGTCATTCAGGCGCCGCCACGAGTGCCAAATCTGTCCGATAGTCGCCGGCCACCGTCACAGTTTCAACCGGTGACCAGCGAATCTGGATCATTTCTTCGAGTGCAACCTAACCCTGGTGGTCGCTGTCATTGTCTCGTCCGAACGCGCCGTCACGCACCTCCTCTCTCTGGTAGATCTCAGGCGTGTACTGTTCATGCGCTGTCCTTCCCTGGTTGAAAGATCACCGCACCACTGGCTTTCTGTTCGCCTCACTCTCTTAAGCTTCTTTTGACCCTTTGACTTCTTCTCAAGTTCACACCATCCCCTTCCGCTTTCGTCATCCTCCAGCTCTGCCTAGGGGGTATCGCCTCACGTTTCATGACCAGGACCTTTCTTGCTCCACCACTGGGTTTCTCCCTTTCTCACTGTTGTAATTTGAGATAATATCTTTAGAATCTTCCTAATTCGAGGAAATAGATATATAATCTTTTATTTTATTTTACTTTCCTAGTTTCCCTATTTCCCTTTTTAGGAGAATTAGATTATTACAAATAGAGATTATCATAATGTATTTTTTATGATTGAGAATAATATATCAGTCTTATTTTCAACTTGGTATCAGAGCTTGTTTGATCCGCTTCCGCTGTCTTTGCTGTCCGCCGGCGGCCGGCCGCTATGGCCGCCGTCGCCCCTAAAAGTCTCTTCTTTAAAATGTGTTTTAATGGGTTCCAATTTCCCTAGTCAAGTTCTGCCTTAGAATTCTGACCTTTTTTCCAGTATTACCAAATACAGAGTTTATTTGAGTATGATCAAAATGGGATTCGAACCCATTCCCTTTCGGACCAGTAGCTGAAACTGGTTCTTTAGATCTATTAATGCCCAATCAATTTTGGCTCTTTTTGGCATTCTTATTGATTGCCAATCGAATCAAAGAGACCGAAAATATCTTCTTCAAAGAACCCAAGAAAGGCCATTGCCTTCACTGTTTATTTCGCTGTGCACCGAGCTCTCCGCCATCGACCACCATCGTCCTCCGTACGCCGTCGGCCACCGTCGCACTTTCGTCGGGTGACCAGCAGATCTGGACCGCATCCTTAAGCGACGGCTAACCACGCCGGTTCCGAGGGCTACCTCTCATTCACGCACCGCCACGAGTGCCAAATCTGTCCGATCGTCGCTGACCACCGTCACAGTTTCGACTGGTGACCAGCGGATCTGGATCGTCTCTTCAAGCGCGACCTAACCTAGTTGGTCGACGTCTCTGTCTCGTCCACATGCGCCGTCACACGCCTCCTCTCTCCAGAAGATCTCTGACACGTGTTCATCACGCGCCGCCGTCCCTGTGTCAGAATCACACCGCGCCGCTTTCGGTCGTGTCGCCAGACCTCCATCTCTCTGTTCTGACCCTCCATAGCAACCATGGTTGCCATCTTCGTTGTCTTCACAACATCTTCGTCTTCTCTCCGCGACTTCTGCTTTGCGAGCTATTGTTCGCCTCACGTTTCATGACCAGGGAGACCTCTTTCGATGCCTAGTCCGCTTTTGATGCCACTACGTCACTTCTTTCTTCTCCATTGCGAAGGGGTCTCTGCCTCCACCAATGGATTTCGCCTCGCGCCGTGCTGTGTTGTTCTTGCCTTTTCTTCCCTTTCTTGTACAGCACTGATTGGTGCTTCTTGCTTTCGTTTCCCCTGCTTTGATGTCGCTAATGCCACAGTCGGCTCCGGCGCAGTCAACCGCCACTGCAGTCAATCGTTGCCGCCACAGACAGGAGTCTCGCCGCTTTGCGAGCTACTGTCAATCTCTTTGCAACCCTTGAACAGTACTTCTTTTTTATCTTCAAGTGTTCCACCTCCAATCCAACTTGGAGGAGTTGGAATCCATGCACGCATCTTCTTGGGACCAAGCGAGCGCTCTTCCTTTCCTTACTGCTCCATTAATTCAACTTGTGAGCCACTGACCTGTCTCCACCATTCTCTCGACGCCACTACATCACCTCTTCCTTGGATTGCTGACTTTCTTCTTGGGCTCAAGTTTAGTGTGTCACTTCTTTGGATCTTTTGATACCATCATAAGTCCCAATATTTGGTGTTTTGGTTTCTGCCATGTGAAAGGATCTTTTCACCGCCAATGCCTTGTTGTAACAGCTCACTGAGAGTTGTTCTAATGCCTTGTTGTAACAGCTCACTGAAAGTTGTTCTATGAGACCGCCTGCTGATTTGACTCGTTCGATGTTAGGGGTTTCAGATTTGTCCCCAAGTACGGATCGGTTCTCACCAGTTCTTCCACCTTCACGTTCTATCATTGACGTGCATATGCCGTTCAGTCGTGAGGGAAAGAAAAGTTTCAGCCGCTGTAGGGTGGTTAAGTCCCTACAGGTTTGTTGTTGTTAGTCGCTGCAGGGCAGTTCAGTTCCTGCAGGTTTGTTGTTGTTCAGGGTAGTTAAGCCCTGAAGGTTTGTTGCTGTTCAGGACAGTAAAGTCCTTGAAGGTTCGTTGTTGTTAGGGCAGTTAAGTCCCTAAAGGTTAGGACAGTAAAGTCCTTGAAGGTCCGTTGTTGTTAGGGCAGTTAAGTCCCTAAAAGTTAGGACAGTTAAGTCCTTGAAGTTTCGTTGTTGTTAGGGCAGTGAAGTCCTTGAAGGTTTGTTGTTGTTAAGGCAGTTAAGTCCCTAAAGGTTCATTGTTGTTAGGGCAGTTAAGTCCCTAAAGGTTCATCATTGTTAGCCTTTGAAGGCCTCCCATATGTTAATCATGGAAATCAAGTTCTTGAAGCTTTGTTGTTGTTCGCCATTATTGATGGCAATTTAGTCCCTGCAATTTGTTGCGATTCACCACTACAGGCCTTCATCCATTCTTGCAGTTTGCTGCTGCAAGTCATCATCCATTGTTAATGGAAATCTCTCTTGTCTATTGTTGTCTGTTTCATGGTGCTAGTTCGCTCTTGTCCATTGTTGTCCAAGCTGAAGTTTCATGGTGCAAGTTCACGGTTGTCCATTGTTGTCCATTATTCTCCATGCTGAGGAGTCTCTTGGGCTACATTTGTTTGTGTGTGCAATTTGGTTTATTGACATTATCTCTAATTGGGTTTGTCTATTCCAAGCTTGGTTCATACAATCTTGTATGATCCAGCTTGAGGGGGAGTGTTGTAATTTGAGATAATATCTTTAGAATCTTCCTAATTAGAGGAAATAGATATATAATCTTTTATTTTATTTTACTTTCCTAGTTTCCCTATTTCCCTCTTTAGGAGAATTAGATTATTACAAATAGAGAGTATCACAATGTATTTTTTAAGATTGAGAATAATAAATCAGTTTTATTTTTTAACTGGATTTTTGCCCACATGAGGGTTCTCTTGACTTCCAACAATAAGATTATGTTCAATAGAAACTACTGAGGTTCTACAACCTAACTTACTTGTTCCTTTAAGGAGATCAAAAACATATTTTCTTTGGGAAATGAGATTTTTCAAACTTCCTTTAATATTTGGCACTAATAGTAACATTTTGTTATTCTTTAACTTTTGGCTTAATACCTATTTTGGAGGATCTATCATAGGTTTGTCCTTAAAAGGCACCACGATGTATAAGAGAGGAACCAGTATATAAATAACCAATGGCCTCAACTCCTAGGTGATGTGCAGCTTTCGGAACATACTGAGGGCTTAGGATGAAGAGATTGAGAGTGCAGTAAAAGAAGACTCCATGCAGCAAAGTGTTAGAATGATTGTGGCCTCCAATAAAGTCATCTACTCACTGAAAACATTCCTAGATTTAATCTTTCCTTGAACTTGAAAACTATAGTTCTTCATCATTCATTGACAGGACTGCTCAAAAAGGGGCTCCGTTTGACTTTAAGCATTCTTGTGGTTGTATTGGAAGATTAAGAGAGGATAGAAGATGAAGACATTGAGAATATTGTAATAGAAGAGTTAATTCTGCAACGTGCCAAAATGATTTTGGCCTAAAGAAAAAGTCATTTACTCTCTAAAAGCATTATCAGATTTATATCATGTTCGAACATCCTTCTTCAAAAAGACTATTAGGAGAGAGAAATAAGAAAAAAGATAAAGTTTCACTAAAACTAAAAATTAGCTTATATATAAACTAATTTATAGAAATTCTCTCATATGACTTCTCTAATTTGTATTTCTTACCTTGTGCATAAGCTAATTTTAACTTATGCAAAAACTCATTTCATTTCTAGATGTTGTGTTTCTCTTAGATGTCTTTACGGAGAAGTCTGTCCAAACAGGACCTTACTCTTACTCTAGTCCTTCATCATTCTTCAACATTGTTCAAAAGTAATAATGATACAGGCAGACAGAGATTAACAAATGATGAAGTCTGTGAGAAATGGAGAGGATTAGGAGAAAATATCCCCTTGTGTTTTGAATACACTAAGGGTAGTTTTATTTATAGTGAAACATAAGGGCCAATGCCCTTAATACAGAATGGGCTAAGCCCAACTAACAGAAAATAAATCCTTAACATCTAACACTCCCCCTCAAGCTGGAGTATATAAATCATATGTTCCAAGCTTGTTACAAAGATAATCAATTCTAGGTCCTCGTAAGGACTTAGTGAATATGTCTGCCAACTGGTTGCTTGAGTTAACAAACTCAGTCTTGATGTCTCCGGATATGATCTTTTCTCGAATAAAGTGACAATCAACTTCAATGTGCTTGGTTCTCTCATGAAAGACAGGGTTAGAGCTGATATGGAGAGCAGCTTGATTATCACATATAAGTGTCATTTGAGTGACATCTCCAAATTTCAATTCACTGAGTAATTGTTTAAGCCACACAAGCTCGCAAGTAGCTGATGCCATAGCTCTATATTCTGCTTCTGCGCTGGACCTTGCCACAACACTTTGCTTCTTACTTTTCCATGATATTAGGTTGCCACCAACAGAGACACAATATCCAGAAGTAGATCTCCTATCAGACGGGGAACCAGCCCAGTCAGCATCTGAATAACAAACGATTTTTGTATCGTTGTTAGGACCATATAGCAAACCTTTTCCAGGTGATCCTTTAATATACTTCAGTATGCGAACAACCGCATCCCAATGGTCTTCACATGGGGAGTTTAGGAATTGACTCACAACGCTAACTGCGAAGGAAATGTCAGGACGTGTAACAGTAAGATAGTTTAATTTGCCAACTAGTCTTCTGTACCGTTTAGGATCTGAGAAAGGCTCCCCCTGATTTGGTAGGAGTTTGATGTTAGGATCCATAGGTGTCTCAACAGATTTAGAGTTCATTAACCCTGTTTCCTCCAAGATGTCTAACGCATACTTCCTCTGAGATATGACAATACCGGTGTTGGATTGTGCTACTTCAATACCCAAAAAATACCGGAGTTTGCCAAGATCTTTGGTTTGAAAATGATGGCAAAGGTGTTGTTTCATCTTAGAGATGCCAAGATAGTCACTTCCTGTGAGAACAATATCATCGACATACACTATTAAGTAGATACATCCAGCATTTGAGTGGCGATAGAACACTGAATGATCCGCTTCACTGCGAGACATACCAAATTGTTGAACAACACAGCTAAATTTACCAAACCAGGCCCGAGGAGATTGTTTTAAGCCATATAAGGATTTGCGAAGACGACATACCAATCCAGATGACTCCCCCTGAGCAACAAAGCCAGGCGGTTGCTCCATATAAATTTCTTCATGCAAATCACCATTAAGGAAAGCATTTTTGACATCAAGTTGGTGAAGAGGCCATTGGCGAAGAGCGGCCATGGCAATGAATAGGCGAACAGAGGTCATTTTTGCCACTGGAGAAAAGGTATCACCATAATCCAAACCAAAAATCTGTGTGTAGCCTTTGGCAACCAATCGAGCTTTGAGACGATCAATAGTGCCATCAGGACCAACCTTGATAGCATACACCCACCTGCAACCAACAACAGACTTTCCAGATGGTAATTGGACAAGCTCCCAAGTTCCACTTTTCTGTAAAGCACTTAATTCATCCAGCATAGCTTGACGCCAGCCAGGATGAGTTAAGGCGTCACCCACAGAGTGGGGAATGGACACAGAAGAAATGGATGAGAGACATGTATAAAAAGATGGTGACAATCTGTGGTAACTAAGAACAGTATAATGGGGAGAAGTGTTACGGGTAGAGCGTATACCTTTACGAAGGGCAATGGGCAGGTCAGACTCATTTGCTGGAGCCGGAGGAGACACAGGAACCGGCACTGGAAGTGAGTCATGAGGGAGACGATTGCGACGACTATACACCTGAAGGGGTGGTGGTGAAGGACGATCCTGTGGTGAATGAGAGTCCAAAGAAGGAGGAGACAAAATGGGTGGAGCATCACTAGGAGAATCACAGAAAATAGGAATATCAACAGTAACAGGTGGAGGTTCAAAACTCGAAGATAGATGTGAAAAGTAGAAAGAAGATTCATCAAAAGTAACATCAGCAGAGATAAAATGACGATTGAGGGAAGGGGAAAAACACTTATAGCCCTTTTGTGACCGTGGAAATCCTAAGAAGACACATTTGTGAGACCTAGGAGATAACTTATCAAGACCAGGACTAAAATCATGAACAAAACAAGTAGACCCAAAAACTCTAAGAGGTAAAGGATGTAGAGGATCTTGAGGAAACAAGATAGAATGAGGGATTTTGTTATCTAAGACGGAAGATGGCATGCGGTTTATAAGATAACATGCCGTGAGAACGGCGTCACCCCAAAAACGTGAGGGTACTTGACCATGAATTAGAAGAGTACGAGTTGTCTCAATAAGGTGTCTATTCTTGCGCTCAGCCACCCCATTTTGTTGAGGGGTATAAGCACATGAGGTTTGGTGAAGAATACCATGAGAAGCCATAAAATGTGTAAACGATTGAGAAAGGTATTCACGACCATTATCACTACGTAGAGTTCGAATAGAAACCCCAAACTGTGTTTTTATTTCATTGAAAAATAATTGGAAAATAGGAAACAACTCAGAACGATTCTTCATTAAAAACAACCAAGTACATCTTGAGTAGTCATCAATAAAAGTAACAAAATACTGAAAACCTAAATTGGACTTAACACGACTAGGTCCCCAAATGTCAGAATGAACCAATGAAAAAGGGGACGATGCCCGTTGTGAGACACTACGAGGAAAGGAACTACGAGTATGCTTTCCTAACTGACAAGACTCGCACGACAAACTTGATAATTGTGACAATCTCGGGACAAGTTGTTGTAGTTTGGCAAGACTAGGATGACCTAACTGAGCATGAAGAAGGGATGGTGACTCCATGATTACGCCAACATGTGGAGAAGGGCGGAGATGGTATAGGCCATGAGACTCACATCCTGTGCCAATCATGTGTTTCGAACTCCGGTCCTGCAACCAAACAGAATCTTTAGTAAATGAGATAACACAATTAAGGGTACGAGTTAGACGACTTATGGACAATAAGTTGAAAGGAGACCCGGGAACATAAAGTACATGATCAATGGATATGGACGGAAAAATATCAACAGTACCAACACCATGAGATGAGACTCTAGACCCATCAGCCATTGTTACCGAGGGTAAGTTATCCGGACATGACAAAGAAGAAAATAAGGACTTGTTACCAGTGATATGATCGGTGGCGCCTGAGTCAAGGACCCAAGATCCGAGGGAGTGAAAGTGAGTCAGACCAACAAAAGGTGTACCTGTACGTGCAACAGATGCAGATGTAGTGGAACTAGAGTGCTGACGATCCTCATACCATCTGAGAAATTCGTTAAAGATTGCAGGTTTTTCTACGGTATTAGATGAAGTAGGAGGGTCTCCAGATGGTTCAGAATTGGCCATTGCTACAGGTCGAGGAGGTCGTCCATGAAGTGCATAACATTGATCAATTTTGTGGCCTAACTTGCCACAGTGGTCACATTTTGTAACACGTCCTTTATTTTGCCTGCGAGGCCGACTTCGATCATTACGTTGGATAGCCATAACTGAGGAGTCATCAATATGAGGAGATGTCTCAGTGACTGGTTTGCTCGGTATACGCAGAAGAGCTGAACAAGTAGAAGTAAAGTTGGGTATGACAGGAGAACCCAAAATCTGATCACGGACATGAGAGATATCATCAGAGAGTCCGTATAAAGCCAACAACATGAAGAACTTTGATCGTTGTTCCAGTTCTTCAGCAGGAGTGGGAGCAGGAGGTAATATATCATTAAAATCATGAAGAAGGGCATGAATTTTACCCAAATATTCGGCCATGGGACCATGATTGCGTGGACCAATAACAGTTAATAGGTCCTGACAAACACCATACAGGCGTTGAGTGTCATTTGTGTACAACAACTTCGCCTGTGCCCAAACTTCTGAACATGTTTCATATGATCGAAACATTTGTTTCAACGAGGAGTGAATGGTGGATTTTATGATAATGCATAGCTGAGCATCAATTTTCATCCAGCGGGAAGTGTCATCCGTTGTAGCAGTAGTCACATCTTGAGTAAGGTGATCTAAGTACCCTTGACTCTTCAACCAAAGTTTGATGTCAGACGCCCATGTTGCATGATTTGTGCCATCTAACTTGTCAATAGACAAGTGTACATTCACATAATTGGTGTATATTGAAGGATCAGAAGAAGAGCCACCAACATAAGTGTTCGTAGAAGAGGAAGATGCCATGGAGAAGGAGAAACCCTAAAAATCCAAAGTGCTCCGATTGACGCAACGATCACAGATCCAGAAAGAGGACGAGGAGGCGATCACGGCGGTCCAGATCGGCGACGGAACTCTCCGGCGACGCGCCGTCACGCGCGGTGGGAAGCGGCGGCTCCGGCGATTCTGGCGGCGGCGCGTGGAGGCGCGTGACTGGTCCGTTGGCTGTGATATTTGTACCACGGTGGTCGCCCGGGCGAGACGATGCCGATGATGTGGTCGTCGGTCAATTCTGGAACTCCGGCGGCGGCGGAGGCGGCGGCGGCGGCGGCGGCGGAGGCGGCGGAGGCGGCGACAGCGGCAGCCACAGTGGCGCGGCGGCGACGATGAGTTGTGCCGGAAACTAGAGTTGGCTGGACCTAATCCTATGCTCTAGATACCATGTGAGAAATGGAGAGGATTAGGAGAAAATATCCCCTTGTGTTTTGAATACACTAAGGGTAGTTTTATTTATAGTGAAACATAAGGGCCAATGCCCTTAATACAGAATGGGCTAAGCCCAACTAACAGAAAATAAATCCTTAACATCTAACAAAGTCTATACTAAAAAAAAAAAGAGGAAAAAAAACAAGTTTTTAGAAACAAAAGTTCCAGCCTTCTAGTCTTCCATCCCAACCAACCACCCCCCTTACTACATGGAGACTGTAACTATCAAGTTTATAACAATTTATAGTATGCTAAAAAAAGGAAGCAACCCACAAACATTTAACTGGAGTAATACATCCACTTCCCCTTTTAGTTTTTTCTTCCTCTCACCTTTAAAAGTCAATATGCATCATTTTGACCTATACAATAACAGTCTATGCTCATTCTGTCCGAACCATTTTGAAAAACCTATATCCAAGATATTAATTGCTCTGGAAACAAGAATAAATACTGACAACATACATCGCATAAAATCATGCGACATTCATTAAAAAGCTATGGAAAATTGAGATAGCAAGTTACCTGCGGAATAAGACTCTTCAGATGTTTTTCCCAGACTAAATCTCCTTTTGGAGTCCATACAGCAATGTTTCCATGTGCATCAGCACCAACTAGCTCAATTTTCCCATCATCATTGACATCAGCTGCAACAACAGATCCTTGAATCTCGGCCATCTCAAGAGGAAACTTTTCTCTAACCTTACCTGTTTGAGAGAAACAACTAGCATTTAATTTACCAATGTATACTTGTAACAGAATTTTGAGTTTTGACAAAAAGGTAACAAGGCTCCTAAAAGAACAACTTGCAATCCATGAAAATTAAAGCAGAAAATTAAATACATTTAGTCCACCAATCTGATGACTCATGACAGAAAACATGTCCAAGTCCAACCTTGTATTGCTACACACCATTCAGTAGGGAAACAGCATAAAACACCAGGAAAAAAACGGTTTGTAAAATTGATACACATCTTTCAAGGGAGGACTAAAACATAGAAGAAAAATAGGTCTGTAAATATGGTAAAAATCTTTTAAGGGAAGAACTAAGACATGACTACCAAAAAAAGAAATCCATGAAGACAACATCAAAGCCTGACAAACCATTTAAAACTAACTAAAGAGAATACTACGAAAGGAATCTCTAGACATTACCATGATGATCCAATACATAAAACATGCCATACGAGGTTCCAACGAGAATGTCAAGATTCCCATCACCATCCAAATCTACAACAGTTGGGGAAGAATATATGTAGGCTCTGAAGCTTGAAGTATCTGTACTCAGATCAAGATCTGCAGTCCATTTAATTTGCTTCGTATCCAGATTATAAACAACAATACCACCAGCAACATATTTCCCAATGTCAATGTCACCCAGTTCTTTCCGATGCTCCTGGTTGTCATAATACCTGACAGCTTAAAAGGTGGATAATTACTGAAAAACCAGTAAATCAACAAATGATCATATGTAGATGCAGACTATACCAATACATGTTAAAAAAAACAGTTATCTACTTTTCAAATCAATGTTAAACCACATTGTATTGGATGTAAAAAAATAGTAAAAATGAATAGTGCTCGATAAAAAATAACAAGTATGCCAGTCTTAAGACCAAATAAACGAAGCAAAGATGATTGAACAATTTTATCTTAAACAAAATAGTATGATGGCTTGATCTCTCAATAACTTACGTAGTCTCACAAATTTTCTATACCTACAATAAAATAAGTAGAAGAAAAGAATTTCCTCTCGTGTTCTATTTTTGCAGAAAATAGGATTGACATCATTATTTGGTAACACCTTACATCTCCAAAGCAATGGACGTGGGTTGCCTCAATAAGAAGGCAAGGGGGGTTTGGTAGAGAGGACAGCTTTGAGTATTCTTTTGTATAGACAGGTCTTGGACCTTGTGAGGGGGATTAGGCCTCCGTTAGGGCTAAGAGAGGGATTAGGCCTCCATTAGCACTATCTGTGCACATTCTATCAGTATCAATAACAATAGTCCATTCTTTCATTGTTCTTTTGCTTGTTGTGAGGGTGTGAGTGATTGTCTGAGTTAGGTTTCAAACCCAGGAACCAAACAATTGGTCCGACCTGCCGGATCCAAATTGGGGAAAAAATGGAGGACAGAATCGACGGAAGATTAAATATAATGGAGGGTCAGATAGTGATGGTGGAAATCGCGGTGGATAGAATGAAGGCCGAGAAAGCAGCGTTGCGCCAAGATTCAGCGACGATTAGGAAAGATTTGCAAGAAGTCATGCGAATCTTGGGGGGAAGGACTCGCGACCAGGAAGGGCTATCGGACGGAAGTCAAGCGTCCGTCAACGAACATCGGAGGGCGAGGCGGGAAGACGAAGAAGGAAGCAGGGAATTTGAACGTACCGAGGGGCAAAATAGTGGGCAGAAACGAGTGGAGCTGCCCATCTTCGAGGGGATCGATTCGCTGAACTGGATCAATTGCGCAGAGAAATTATTCGAGTTACAAGGGGTATTGGAGGACGAGAAGGTCCGATTAGCATACATAAGTATGGAGGGTAGCGCGGGGTACTGGTTCCGATTCTAGAGGGAGAAGGCCAAGAACTGTTCTTGGGCAGGATTGAAGGATGTGTTGGTGGTAAGGTTTGGAACCATTGTTGAGCGTTTGGCGGCATCGAAACAGACGAGGACAGTGGATGAGTTTGTACAATACTTCAAGATATGGGCGGGTTGAACGAAGAGGGTGTCGGATAAGTAGCTGTTAGGATATTTTCTTGCGGGATTGCAAGAGGACATCCGGAATCAAGTTCGACCACACGACCTGTAGGAATTGATGGTGGCGATGCGGATCGCAAGGGATGTTGAGGAGTTCAAGGAAGGCGCAAAGGTGGGGAACGGGAGCGGGATTGAAGACCAGTCATCTTGGGGACGACCAAGCGGAGAGGTGACACTATCCGAGGCCAATCGCTATAACCCAGGTCGATCGAGAGTTGTCGAGCGGTCCGAAGCCAATCGCTATAACCCAGGCCGATCGGGAGCCGTAGAGAGTGTGGGGTCACTGAAAACCCAGAATCTGCCGGATCCAAACAGAAGAGGACTGTCAGATTCGCACGGAAGAGGACTGTTGGACCCAAACGGTCTTAAAGTTACAGTCAAAGGCTGAACGATCTTACAGTCAAAACGGTCTCCCACTCATTGGTCGAACAGTCTTACAATTAGAATGAAGGTTGGGGAGGGAAAGGTGGATGGAAGAATCAATGCCCAGGAGAGAAGGATGGATTCTGTGAAGAGGTGGACCAGCAAAGAAAAAAAGGGCCTTGTCGTTCTTGATACACCCGTAGAGGGGAAAGAGTTGTTTGAAGCATTGAAAGACATCGAAGACCATTTCGTCAGGGCGTATGATTCTGGAAAAGAGGTGACCAAAATGCTAGAAGCTAATAAAATCCAAGAATGGAAGTCATTAGAGGAGGAATTGCCACCACCCAAACCTCCAGACCTGAATTAGAGAGGAGTTGCCAGAGGGTTCCCTTCATATGATTACACGATGATGAAGAAGAGATAGGAGATCAAATTTCACGATTCCAACCTTAAGGAAAAGGTTGTCCTGCAGCGGGGTGTAATGATAGGATCTAATATGAGAGGTTATAATGGGTAATAGATGCAAGGGAGAGAAAACAGTTTAGGAATTAATTGCGTTGGGTAGTTAGAAGTGGGTTGCCTCTATAAGAAGGCAAGGGGGGTTTGGTAGAGAGGACAACTTTGAGTATTCTTTTGTTTAGACAGGTCTTGGACCTTGTGAGGGGGATTAGGCCTCTGTTAGGGCTAAGAGGGGGATTATGCCTCCATTAGCGCTATCTGTGTACATTCTATCAGTATCAATAACAGTAGCCCATTCTTTCATTGTTCTTTTGCTTGCTGTGAGGGTGTGAGTGATTGTCTGAGTTAGGTTTCAAACCCAAGAACCTAACAATTCATGTATGTTATAATTAGATATATATAGCAGAAATCTTTTATAATCATGAATATCTTCCTTTACAGTATTTTAGAATCAGAAGTATCTATACTATATATGTATCATTAGAAAGTTTTATTTATTCCTATATTGTATCCTTATCATTAGAGGATATCATTTTTCCTCTAATATTATATTGATTCCATTTTCTCAACATAGAAAAGCACTTGAGTCGTCTCAAACACATGATTTCAGTTCAATGTCTCTCTATTTTCTATAGTTTATCATGGTATCTAGAACCTTTTGTAAACCGTGTTGGCATGATGGACCCAGTTTCTCAAGTGGAAAGACCTTTTTGAGAACCTTTTTCCAGGTTTGCTCTCTATTCCGGTAGCATGTCCAACGACCTCCCTCCTTTTGCTCACATGACTAAAGGGCCAAACTTACTTAAAACCAACTTACACAACCATCCTAACACAGAATAGAACAGTGCAAAACACACCGTCATGTTCATCTTTTCTATTTGAAAACCCACCACCATTGTCGTGCAGTGGTGCCTCACTTCTAGCCACCCATCGCCATGTTGGCCTCTTCTATCCAGACAGTACAAATAGTTATAGCTACATCAGATTTTGTTTGGTTGTTCAATCTGAGTTTGTCTCTTGCAAATATTTTATTATTATTTTCCCATATTTTAATAGGAAAAAAAAAGTCTAAAAGAACAGTTGACAAGCCTCGCAACTCTAACAACATGTGAGGACTTCCTCAAATGTGTGAAACTCATCAATCTACTAGTAACACTACTTTGGTGGCACACACCAGTAATTCTCCTACTTATCTCTCTCAATCTCCTTCCCTTGGTCCTTGGATCATTGACTCTAGCACAACTGATAATATATTTGATAATTATTCTCTTTTCACACCCCTTACTATTAAAAATTTTCCTTCCATCATTGCTACCAATAGTTTACAAACAAAAGCACGTGGTAAAGGTACTACCCAACCCCCTTCATCTCTTACCATTGGCTTGGATCTTTATGTGCCTAAATCTCATGACATTAACTTCACCATATAATTCTACCTTATAGGATCAAATATCAAATTAGACATTGGCATCAAATGTAAGTCGCATTGCAATTACTATCTCTCTCTGTCAACAACTCAGTGAGCATCTGTAGCTTCTCCAATGATGATTCAAGCACAACTAGGATATCCCAAGTTGACAAAATTGTAGAAACGGGAACAAAGTTTAAAAAGCTCTATGTTGAATTGTAAGTTTAGTTAGGTAAATACATTCATCAATCTTTTTCTGATAATATTTACAAATGAACTTCATCGAATGTCATGTTTCACATCGTTTTTTAGGCAATGCTCTCTTGACTATTATCTCATTAATCGAATGTCATTATTTGTCGTTAATGATCAAGTACCTCACTATGTTCTTTTTTCCTAATTTCCAGCCTCAATCCACGTGTTTTGTACATACCCACATACCTAGTGATGACATACCCTAGCCATGGCCTAAGCACTTTCAAGAAGAAGCTAGAGTCATCTATGCAAGGTGAAGCAAAGCTCTTTCTCATAGGCCATCTGGAGGTTGAAGAGTAGTGTAGGTTTATTTAGGCCATGTATTTTGGCCAAGTAGTGTAGGTTTGTTTAAGGCTTGTATTAAGGCCTAATTAGTGTAGGGGTTTTCCTTAGTTGGACATCCAAACCATGTGGAAAGTATGTGCCATGTGTCATGCTTCCATTGGAGAGGATTTTGTTTTAGTAGTGGCCACATGACACTCTAGAAATGGAGAGGATTTCTAAAAGTTAGTGACACACGTTCTTCCCTCATTAGAGAGGATTTGTAGACACTTGTCCACTCCTTAGAGGACCCCATTTTCGGCCAAGAATAGCTTGGATGGAAAGGCATGCAAAGTTTAGCTTTTTAGGATTTTAAGAGACACCCTTAGCTTATAAATAGAGGTGTCTCCTTCCTTGTAATTATCTTTGAATTTGAGTAAAGTTAACTACCATTTTTGTGTCATACTACTCATCTTAGGTCACTAAAGGCTAGAACATCCCATGTGGTCTCCTCTAGCTACCTTCCTCTAGAGTTGGCCTAACCTCTCAAGAGAACCATCAAACATCACTCCATCACCACCAAAACACCAAAGGTCGTGCCTTACCCCTTATCCTCCATAGCTTCCGCACCTTCATCATCACCATAGTATCTCTTCATGCTTTGGCCCAACCTAGCTTGAGGAGGTTGCTATCACCTAGTCAAGAGAAACCCCACCTCCAGTCATTCATATGTGTCTTTCTAAAATATCATTGTTCTCGAAAATGCTAGCGATGTTCCTCTCCCTAACTTAACTAGTATTTTGTTTCTAATGATGTCTCTTTCTAAATCTTTTCTAAATTTGTCCCATGTGATACACTTGGTCCTTCTAATCAAGATATAAGTAACCAGTTTCACACCTTTGTCAATTGTCCTTCATCACCATATGATCTTGAGGTACCTAGGGATGCTTCTCCAACACCGCTTACTTTAAGTATCTCACCACTGCCCATAACTTATTGCCATTCCAGTACAAGAATCATCTTCGATGGATAATGATATAGTGGAGATCATGTCTGAAATTTTCCCAAGTTGTGCACAAATGACTTATATGCTCCACCTTGAGGAAGAATTTTACAACTATAAAAATAAGACACCTGATCCTTTACAATCAAGAATATCTGTTACAATCTTTTAGAATGAGGCATATGTAGATTATATATGCATTATTAAGAATTTTTTGTTTATTCTCGTATGATATTTGTATTCTTAGAGGATAAATTTATTTTTAAGGATAGCACATCACCTTTATTTATTATATTGATTTTTTTTTCTCAATATAAAAAGCATTTGTACACTTCTGAAACACATGGTTTCAGCTCAATGTCTCGCTACTTTCTACATTTTAACAATATCTTAAGTAATAAGTTAACAAAAAATTAACATTGTTTCAGCTCAATGTCTCGCTCCTGTACACAATTGCATGACAATGCTGACATCTATCTTGTAGTTAATTCTTGATAAGCAAAATCAGAATGACTTTAATAACTAGAGTCATTGTTCTACCCAGAAAAAAATAATAATAATAACAATACACTCTTCACTCTTTGCTATCTGATAATGTATAAAGCCACAAAGTGATGCCAAAACCCTAGAACACCCTTCACAAAACTCGGCTTCCTTTCCCTCTATAGCCTGTCCATACAGATTAAGTTGAAACAGTGTAATAAAAAATCTACTACAGCAACACCATGGAAGAAATTGGTGGCGGAGTTATGCCTTGCAATAACAACATGGTGGTGGCAATGCGGGTTTTTCATGGTGGCCCATCGCTGCTACTTTGGGTGTCACGGAATAGCATTGCAAACGGAGTGACAAGGCAGCACCTAAGGAAACGAAGGAGTAGTGGCAGCAGAGGCCACGAGAAACAACGAAATAACAAAGATGGAGGTGGGAAACTAAAAGAGAAGAAGCTATGGACCCAACCCAAGAAGTGAAAAGCGTAATCATCCTTCTTTTCTTATTTTTCCACCAGTAGTGAGCCCAAGTGTTTTTTCTTTCAGAAAAAAGGGCTGCAACAAACAACCCAACTCAAACCGCACATTAGAACAGAATATTGACTTAGGATACCCTACCCACATTGAGCCCACAACCTCTCCTTCACTATTGTGCAGACCAACTACTATAGCCGCTGCCGCAGCAGCTGCAACTGTCACTGCCACTAACGCAGCTGACACTGCTGCTGCCACTAACGCAGCTGACACTGCTGCTGCCGATGACATTGCTGTCGCTACTGCGGACGCTAGCATTATCCGCTGACGCTTCTTTTCTTATTTTTCCACCAGTAGTGAGCCCAAGTGTTTTTTCTTTTAGAAAAAAGAGCTGCAACAAACAACCTAACTCAATCCTAACATTAGAACAGAATATAGACTTAGGATACCCTACCCACATTGAGCCCACAACCTCTCCTTCACTATTGTGCAGACCGACTTCTATAGCCGCTGCCACTACCGCTACCGCAGCAGCTGCAACTGTCACTGCCGCTAACACAGCTGACACTCCTGCTGCCGGTGACATTGCTGTCGCTACTGCAGACGCTGGCATTTTCCGCTGATGCTGCTGCATGTCCATCCTACCCACATTGAACCAGCAGCTCCTACATTATGTTTTATTATATTTAAATTTTGAACTTGAAAATTATGGCTTTTAATTTTATTTTTTGTTATTTGATTTTTTTTAAATATGATTCATTAGTAGCTATTTATTGTCATTCATTATTTTTGAGTAATAATTACATTTCTGGATTATTTTAAGTTATCAATATCTATATTTTGCATTTTCTATATTATATATTGAATATAATAAAACTAAGTATAAAATTAATCTTCCTTGCGTCTATAAAACACACAGGATAATATATCTATAATGAAAAATGATAAGTATATAAGGCAACCAAACATCAATATAGTAAATAGAAGATATTTTTAAAAACACTATCTACCAATATCAAACAATAGCAAAAGTCGACAATTCCCTAATTAACATAAAACACATTATATATATATATATATATATATATATATATATATGTTAGGGAACTAATTGTATATAGTAGAAGGAGAAACGTTACCTAGCCTAACTGCCAAGGCAGTTAGGAAAGTCAGTATAAAAGGGGTGGCTTGTTTGGTGAGAGGACAGTTTTGGAGTATTATTGTTTTGCGAGAACTCTTGTAGTTCTTTGGAGAGAGGTTAAGCTCTCGGGTTACGTTGTAACACCATTCTTGTTGATTCTTTTCAATAAAAGGAGGTTGTATAATTCCGAGTACCTGTTCTGTGTTGTGTTTCTAGTGCTATTCATAGGTTCTTGATTAAAAGAACCTATCATTTGGTCCGACCTGCCGGATCGGAGTGGGGGTGAAGGATCAAGAAGTAATCGAGAAACTGCCGGATTGAGACGCCACCGGAATCGTGTGCGGGTGAAGGAAATTGCGGTTGATAGAATGAAGGCGCAGATAGGGGAGCTACGACCAGATTATGCAGCAATACGCCAAAATTATGCTGCAATACGCCAAAATTATGCTGCAATATGCCAAGATTTGCAAGAAATAATGAGGATGATGGGGGCGCGGGCTCACAACAACGACGAACAATCAGGTGGAAGTCAGGCTTACGTCAAAGGGAACCAGCGACGGTGCGAGGAGGATATTGGAGGGAGAGTGGGTGGCGATTACGGTGGGACCCAAACCCACAATCACTGTGGCGATCACCAGGAGGTGCAAAATCAATGGCGGAAAAGGGGTGAATTAACCGCTTTCGAAGGGTTGGACCCGTTAAACTGGATCAATAGGGCGGAGAGGGTTTTCGAGCTTCAAGGAGTAGCGGAGGAGGAGAAAGTGCACTTCGCGGACTTAAGCATGGAGGGCAGCGCGGGCTACTGGTTCAGAGCCTGGAAGGAGAAAGCCAAGAACTGTTCCTGGGATGGCTTGAAGGAGGCCCTGGTGATAAGGTTTGGAACCATTGTTGAGCGTTTGGCGGCATCGAAACAGGTAGCGACAGGGGAAGAGTATGTGCAGGGAGGCGAAAAGGTAAGAAAAGGGAGCGGAATAGAAGACGAGTCATCTGGGGGACGAACGCGAGAAGCGGTTACCGAGCGGTACGAGGCCAAGTACTGTAGACCAGACCAAGCGGGATTAGCCGAACAATCCGAGGCCGATCGCTATAACACAGGCAGATCAAGAGCTGCCGAGTAGTCAGACGAAATAGAAGACCAGTTGACATGGGGACGAACGAGCGGTCAGTGGACACAGTTCGAGGCCGATCGCTATAACTCAAGCCGATCGAGATTTGCCAAGCGGTCCGAGGACATAGAAGATCAGTCGTCTTGGAGACGAACGAGCGGTCAGTGGACACAGTGCGAGGTCGATCGCTATAACACAGGCCAATCGAGAGTTGTCGAGTGGTCTGAGGTCAAGCGCAATATCCCAGGTGAGGTTGCCGAGCGGTCCGAGATAGAATTAGACCTGAAGCAGACGGAGTTGTCCACTCTCTCGGCTGGTGGCCCTATTCAGCCAAAAGCGATGGAGCTGCATGGTTCGATAGATAAAGAGCCGAACGGTATAAATATAGTGGGAAGAGAGCCGAACGGTATAAAGATAGTGGGAATTGAGCCGAACGGTAGAAGAGGACTATTGGATCCGAAAGTGAGAAGACCGGAACCGAACGTGAGGGGACTAACAAAACCGAACGGGAGAGGACGTCGGGAAGCCAACGGGAGAGGATTGCCGGATCCGCACGGGAGAGGACTGACGGACCAGAATGGAAGAGGACAGGAGGAACTGAACGGTCTTATAGCTACAGTAAAATGCCGAATGGTTTTACACTCAAAACGGTCTCCTAGTCATTGGCCGAACGGTCTTACAATTAGATTCAAAGGTCGAACGGTCTTACAGTCCAAACAACCTCTCAATACTTGGTCGAACGGCCTTACCATTAGAATGAAGGATGAGGAGGGAAAGATGGATGTTACCACATCGGGAGGCGATAACAGGGGAAGAATGTTCAGAAACTTACCTTATCCAGAGTTTCTGAAGAGGCGGGAAGAAGGAAGGTGTTTCCGATGCGGTGGACCATTCGCTCCGGGTCATCGATGTGCGGAGAAGAGCATAAGGGTCCTGTTACTAGCTGAAGACGAGGAGGAGGAATGGGAGGAAAACTTTAACCTGGAAGCAAAAACCCTGGAGCTGTCGGCATGTTCGGCGGAGGGGCTGACGCCTTCCAAGACCCTGAAGTTGACCGGGTTGATAGGGGAGAGAAGAGTGGTAGTCCTGATCGATAGTGGGGCCAGCCACAATTTCATTAGCCGGAAGGTGGTGGAGGAACTGAGGCTTCCGGTAACAGAAACAGCCACATACGCGGTGAGTTTGGGTGACAGGTGTAAGAAGTGGACTCAGGGGCGATGTGAAAAGGTGGGATTGAAGCTGGGTAATGTGAAGGTAGAGGAGGACATGCATGTGTTTGATCTCGGTGGAGTGGATTTAATATTGGGTATTGCATGGTTGGCAAAACTGGGTGAGGTGGTTATTAACTGGAAAGAAATGTCTATGCTGTATGTGGTGGATGGAGAGAAGAAGAAAATCTGCAGTGACCCAACCTTGGCAGGACAGCTGGGTGACACAGACGCATTTACAAAAATAATGGATGCTGAGTCATGGTTTCAGTTTTGGGAAATGTGCGTAGTGGAGCAGGGGACAGGCGGTGATGTGTTGGGCCAATTGACTGAAGCTCCCTGCACGGGTACAGCAGGTGGGGAAAGTAGCTTTTCATTTACAATTACCCGAGGCAGCAAGAATACACCCAATATTTCACGTTCCCCAACTAAAGAAGGCTGTGGGTGAGAAGAGGGTTGAGAGGAACTTCCAGCTGAATTACAAGCCTACCGACCCATGTTTTGGCCGGTAAGGATTTTTGACAGAAGGACAAGGCAGCTGGAGTAAGAAGAAATACCCCAGGTGTTGTTAGATTGGCAAGAAGGGGACAAGAGGGCGGCCACCGTGGGAAGACGGGGCGACTAAAAAAGAGCAGTTTCCGGTATTCAACCTTGGGGACAAGGTTGTTGGGGGAAGGGGAGTAATGTTAGGGAACTAATTGTATATAGTAGAAGGAGAAACGTTACCCAGCCTAACTGCCAAGGCAGTTAGGAAAGTCAGTATAAAAGGGGTGGCTTGGTTGGTGAGAGGACAGTTTTGGAGTATTATTGTTTTGCGAGAACTCTTGTAGTTCTTTGGAGAGAGGTTAAGCTCTCGGGTTACGTTGTAACACCATTCTTGTTGATTCTTTTCAATAAAAGGAGGCTGTATAATTCCGAGTACCTGTTCTGTGTTGTGTTTCTAGTGCTATTCATAGGTTCTTGATTAAAAGAACCTATCATATATATATATATATATATATATATATATATATATATATACATATATATAATTTTATTTTGTCCACAATACTTCCGGCGTAACCCATTATAGCTTCCGATATATCTTTTATAAAGGAATTTTAGGTCTCCGATATTTTCCGTTATCCATATTAATAACAGAGTTGAAGTCATTTATATTAAATTTATTTGTCTGCAAGACTGAAGTGGGCAGGAATCTTTTTTCATCCATTATTTATTTTACAATGATATTCATATGGGTATCATAGCTGTAAAAATAAAAGGACAAAGGACCGGTAACCAACTTAAGAACTATTAAGATGACATTCACCTTCCTAGATATGAGAGAAAAAAATTGTTAACTAGGATGCATGTATTTAATCGAAACAAAGAGTTGTACAGTAGCATCGTACTTTACCATGAAATTCCAATGACATAATTATTAGTGCATGAAAACTGTTAAAATGTATTATGTTTATGTTGTTGTTTGATGTTGTTTGTGTGTGTACCCAACTTGAGAAGTGGATTATATTGTGTAATTGTGTTCTGTCATGGTATTCTATATATATATATATATAGAATACCATAACCTAGTAACTTACATTTTTCATATATGAATAAAATGTCTTAGTGTTTTAACATGGTATCAAGAGCCAGACCCAGTGTGTCACTGCTGTCGCCGCCAGTTTCCGCCGCCGCCGATGCTATCACCGTCGCCGCCGCCGCCGTCCGCCGCCGTCCGCCGCCGCCGTTTGTCAGGCAAAGTTGAGGGTTAGGTTCGCCTAGAGAAGCGCGACCCAACCCTGGTGGCCGCTTCCTCAGAAACCTCCACACGCTCCTCCACGCGCAGCTTCTCTCCGATCTACGCCGGCCACCGTCACGGTTTTGACCGGTGACCAGCGGATCTGGATCGTCTTCTCGAGCGACGGCCAACATCGTCGGAGTCAAGAGCAGACTCCTCTTCACGCGCCGCCACGCGCCACCTATCTCCAGCAAGTTCCTGGCGCGTGGTCCTCACGCGCCGCCTGTTTCCGGCGACTCTCCGGTGCGTGTTCCTCACGCGCAGCCTTCTCTGTACTGGGTCGACACTGTGCCATTGCAGACAGTTTTTTGTAGCTTCCTCAGCGTGTTTTGGCCCCTTGCTTCGCTGGTTTGGTAGTTGTTGTTTGCACCTAGGGTTTTCTCTCTTAAATTTCACATTAGAGAGCTTCATTTCTTAGTATGGTTGAAGAGGGATTCTGATTTCCCATAGTCATAAGACCTTGTTTCTTTTTGGATCCTACTCACAAATCTAGAATGACATCGTCTACTAAAACTAATTTCTCCTTATCTGCCACTTCAAGGAACGGAGCTAATGGAGGATGCCATAGTAGTCGAAGTGGGTATGTGCAATGTTCAAATGAAGAGTATCAAGAATTTTTGAGATACAAGTTTGAGAAATCCACTGGCCATTGTCAGTTTCCTTTAGTGCCAAGTATGTCAAGTGCACGTATCTCACAATCTGCGGAATGTCAAGGTTCATGGATTCTTGATTCAGGTGCCTCAAATCATTTGTCTGGTAACACTCGTTTGTTTTCCTCCATTACCTCTCAAAAAGTTCCTCAGTTAGTTACTATTGCCAATGGATCCAAATTGACATCTCAAGGAATCGGCAAAGTGTCTTTATCTCCCTCACTGAACTTAAATTCTGTTTTGTATATTCCTCATTGTCCTTATAACTTAATATCCGTGAGTCAATTGACACGTTCATTAAATTGTTCTATAACATTTACTGCTACTTCCTTTGTCATACAGGAACATGGTACGGGTCGTCGAATTGGAGAAGGATATGAGTCAGGAGGATTGTATTTCCTAAAACCTACCTCTCTTGTTTCTTGCATTTCAACTTCATCTCCTAAAATTTTACATGATCGTTTGGGTCACCCAAATTTGTCTAAGCTGAAGTTGATGGTTCCAAGTCTTAAACACATTCCTGTCTTAGATTGTGAGTCTTGTCAGTTAGGAAAACATGTTAGATCTTCTTATCCAAAGAAATCTGAGACACGATGTAAGTCTATTTTTTCTACCATTCACTCTGATATTTGGGGACCGAGTCGGGTTACTTCCTTTGGTTTTAACTATTTTGTAACCTTCATTGATGAATTTTCTCGATGTACGTGGGTTTATCTTATGAAAGAGAGATCTGAACTTTTAGCCATTTTTATGTCCTTTGTTAATGAAATTCAAAATCAATTTGGAAAGACAATTAAAATTCTCAGAAGTGATAATGCTAAGGAATATTTTTCTGCTGCATTTTCTTCATTTTTATCTTCCAAAGGAATTTTACATCAGTCAACATGTCCTCACACTCCACAACAAAATGGCATAGCTGAGAGAAAGAATAGACATCTTATTGAAACAGCACGTTCTCTGATGTTAAATACTAATGTTCCTGTTCATCATTGGGGGGATGCAATCCTCACTGCCTGTTTTCAAATCAATAGGATGCCGTCTTCCTCTCTTGAGAATAAAGTTCCTTATTCTGTTATTTTTCCAAATGACGCCCTATATCATATTCCCCCACGTGTATTTGGGTGTACATGTTTTGTCCATAATGTTTCTCCTGGTCTTGATAAACTTTCTCCCAAGTCTATTAAATGTGTCTTTTTGGGATATTCTCGCATTCAGAAAGGATATAGATGTTATTCTCCCTCCACAAGAAGGTATTATATGTCTTCTGATGTCACCTTTTTTGAGGATACACCCTTCTTCTTGTCTTCCAAGGAGTATCCTTCATCTGTTGAAGAGATGCTTCCTATACCATAATGTGATCCCTTAGTCATTCCCGCTTCTCCATCTTCAGCTCAAACTCAGAATGCACAAGATATTGTTGAACCACCTTCCTCCGTGCCTGAAGATCCTCGAGACTCAGCTCCTTCTCCATCAGATTCTCAGACCATGGATCCTTCATCCTCTTCGTCCTCTCTTGACTCAAATCAGGCTTGGCCTATTGCTCTTCAAAAAGGTATTCGATCTACTCGAAATCCTTATCCTGTTTATAATTTTTTAAGTTACCATCGTCTGTCTCCTACATATTTCTCCTTTGTTTCCTCCCTTTCTAACATCAAAGTTCCTAATAATGTTCGTGAGGCACTTGATCACCCTAGATGGCGACAAGCCATGATTGATGAAATGCAGGCACTTGACAAAAGTGGCACTTGGGACCTTGTACCTCTTCCTCCTGATAAGAAACCCGTGGGATGCAGATGGGTATATGCTATTAAAGTTGGTCCTACTGGTGCCATTGATCGTCTTAAAGCTCGTCTAGTCGCAAAGGGATATACTCAGGTTTATGGTCTCGACTATTGTGATACTTTTTCTCCGGTGGCCAAAATCAGTAGTGTTCGTCTATTTCTTGCCATGGCTGCCATTAGACAATGGCCACTTCACCAATTGGATATTAAAAATGTCTTTCTTCATGGTGATCTGGAAGAGGAGATATACATGGAGCAACCTCCTGGATTTAGTTGTGTTGCTCAGGGGGAGTCTAAGTTAGTTTGTAAATTACGTCGTTCACACTACGGTTTGAAACAATCACCTCGAGCTTGGTTTGGTAAATTTAGCCATGTTGTGCAACAATTCGGATTAAAACGATGTGAAGCAGATCATTCAGTGTTTTATGGGTATTCTACTCCTGATAAATGTGTTTATCTAATGGTTTATGTTGATGATATTGTAATTACAGGAAATGATGTTGCAAGAATTGCTCAATTAAAGGATCATTTGTTCAACCACTTCCAAACCAAAGACTTAGGTCCGTTGAAATATTTCCTTGGTATTGAAGTGGCACAATCAAAAGAAGGAGTCATCGTTTCACAAAGAAAATATGCCCTGGATATTTTGGAGGAAACAGGTCTGACAGATTGCAAGCCCATTGATAGTCCTATGGACTCAAATAAAAAGTTAATGAAAGACCATGGTGAACCTTTCTCAGATCCAGAAAGATACAGAAGGTTGGTTGAAAAACTGATATATCTCACCATAACAAGACCTGATCTTTCTTATCCAGTGGGAGTTGTGAGCCAATTTATGCAAAATCCTCATATTGATCATTGGAATGCCGTGGTCCGCATCCTTAGATATGTAAAAGGGAATCCAGGTCATGGACTATTGTATGAGAACAAGGGAAGTACTGAGTTAGAAGGATATTGTGATGCAGATTGGGCTGGTTGTCCGAATGATCGAAGATCTACTACAGGATATTGTGTACTCCTTGGAGGGAACCTTGTATCATGGAAAAGCAAGAAACAAAGTGTTGTTGCTCGATCTAGTGCAGAAGCTGAATACCGATCTATGGCCATAGCTACATGTGAACTTATATGGATCAAACAACTCCTTCAAGAATTAAAATTCTGTGAAAACAAGCCTATGAAGTTGTATTGTGATAACCAAGCAGCTCTTCACATTGCCTCCAATCCAGTGTTCCATGAGAGAACAAAACATATAGAAATTGATTGTCATTTCATCAGAGAGAAGTTATTGTCCAAGGATCTCATTACAGAATTTGTCAATTCTAATGAACAATTTGCAGATATTTTTACTAAGTCTTTAAGAGGGCCTAGGATTCAGTTTATATGTTCCAAGCTTGGTGCATATGATTTATATGCTCCAGCTTGAGGGGGAGTGTTAAAATGTATTATGTTTATGTTGTTGTTTGATGTTGTTTGTGTGTGTACCCAACTTGAGAAGTGGGTTATATTGTGTAATTGTGTTCTGTCATGGTATTCTATATATATATATATATATAGAATACCATAACCTAGTAACTTACATTTTTCATATATGAATAAAATGTCTTAGTGTTTTAACAAAAACCAATCAAAAGTATTAGTGAAATTTAAAAGTTGTGTAAGCTACAGATGGACTCACTCGTGATCAAAGAAATAAGAAACAGCAACAATCATTTCTGAAACACCATCATTGTCAATATCTGCAATGACCTGCAAAAGGCAAGAAGATGACAAAATGCAAAAGCCATTGTTTTTATACTTTTCTTTCTTAGAACTAAGCAGAATAAAGATTTTGTAGATTTTATAATATAATAACAGAAAAGTAAAACAGGAACTCACAGGAGTGCACAAGATGTGAGAGTCAACATTTACATGATCCTCTAATTTATCATGTTTAACTTCACTCCATTCTTCATCACCCCACATTGTTTCATCAACATAATCATCATAATCATAGCTATACTCATCAGCCAGCTCTTCACTATTGCGGTATAACTCAAAAGATGAATCAGCATCAGCTTCCAACACTTCCTCAGTTTCCACAGTTGAAGCATGAATACCCTCTGTTTCAGAAACACCTTGCTTTGCTTCTTTGGAATTGTTATCTTCCAGCAAACGTCTCCCAGTGCTGGTCTTATTTTCTGTGTGAACCGTTTCCAGAGACCCAGCATTCACAGAGGAATTATCAACATTTGTTGGCACCTTAATACTTTCATGTACTTGACTTTCATTTATTTTCTTTTCTGGCTCAAGATTAGGCACCTTAATACTTTCCTCTACTTGACTTCCATTTATTTTCTTTTCTGGCTCAAGATTAGGCACCTTCAAACTCTCATCTACTTCACTTCCATTTACTTTCTTTACCACCGGCTCAAGATTAGACACCTTAATGCTCTCACCTACTTGACTTCCATTTACTTTCTTTTCTGGCTCAGAATTAGACTGTTTTTTTGTGTCAGGGGGGTTCTCGGTAGATGTGGCCACTGAAGATTTAGCTTCATGTCTACTTCCATTCATTTCTACAAGGAGAATTATTACACAAAACATAAAATTAATTAAATTTAATTAAATAAATATATATTTTGCAACACATGAACACAAAATTATATGAAGTTGTTAAACCCTGTGAAAGCTATTTTATCAGGTTGAAGATGAAAATACAAGAATCTCTAAACGTTACACTAGCAAAAAAGTGATCTGACCACAGCAGAGACTTACGAGACATAGAATTCTTGATAGTAGCCTCTTGGACAAGTTGGTCATCATGAATATTAGGGTGAGAACGATCCACTGGGTCAGGATCCAAGCCCACAAACCAATCTTTTAGCACCTTCCTACGTGGGATCTCTAGCTTATCTGACATTAGATAGCCCGAAACCCTAAAAATGGTAACTCATTACAACCTTGATAAAAGCACCACAAGTGAAAGGTAATTGTTATTGGAAGAAAAATATTGAAAGTATGAAATAGGAAAATGTCACCTGAAAAACAGCACTTCACCATTGTAGGTTGCCAAAGCTATTTCTCTCACCCCATCTTTGTCAATGTCATATAGAAGAGGACTAGAATGCACAGTTGATTGGTGAAAAGCAGGCCAGCCTAAGTACCATTCAGAATATTATGTTTAGAAAACTCAAAATCAAACCTAAATTAATCTATCACAATAAGCACAAGCCGTGATTCTAAGCATTAGCAGTCAGTCAGTTTACACAAGTCTGAATAACAACATTACCATTGATCCCATTCAGGATTCTCTACCCACCACGACCTTCTATATTAATATAATTTTCATAGTTCCTTGAGCAGGAGCCATGAGGAATTATGGGCCCTATTAACAAGTTACAAGTGATAGTACCAATAATTATAGGCCATATTCATATAGGCCATGTAAGGTCAAATCTGCTTTCAGTACCAAAAACAGCTATGCCTATGTGGTACTTCATTGCCAAATTAAACATATCTCAAGCCCAAAAATAAGTTTACGATATTTCATGAATTTTGTTCTGCATCAACTAGAAATCTGGGTCAAATTATAATATTTAAGTGAATACAAATCTTACAAGTTAATTTTTAAAGGTTGAGTAAGGCTTACAATAACTTTCTAAGAATATTAATCATTCAGCATTACTAAGGGTAGGCTGTCTTTACCCTTGCAAAGTTTAAAGCATCATGTAGCTCTGGTAAAGGGCTATATAAGCTAGAACCACCACATTAACTTCCAGAAGTCGTACAAAATAGGCACAGGCCAAATACAGTTACTAGCTTACGTACTATTGGAAGTCCTACATTGACTAGAAATAAAGTCAATTTAGAGTATATAAGTGGGTGTAAATCTCACCTTACAAGCCGATTTTATGAGATTGAATTAGGCTTAAAGTTCACTTCTTAACACGTATCTCCATATTATCAAATAACCACCACATTAACTGCAAAACTTATTCTGCCTGAGGCCAAAGCCCTTTTAATCACAAGCCTACGTATATCTCCATATTATAAAATACAACCAACCTTAATTTATCTACATTTAAACCATAATAATATAAATATAATCAGGGGAAAAAGATATATTTTATTCTCTATAAATGTTGCAACCTCAACAACATCATTGACCCAAGCCTATCATAAAAAACTAGTAAAACCCCAAAATCTTTTTACCTGGCATTTTGTCCCCATCAGCACCTTCTAGAACCTCAAGGTAGTGAACAAAAGAGGGAACCACGACCTCAAGCTTCCCATCACTGCAAAATAATCGGGCAGACATTTGACAAAATGAAAATAAATAATAATAAAATACAAATCACTCAACAAGCAGAGCACATAAACAACTTACCTATTAATATCAGCAATCAAGGGATTTGCATAGATGCTTGAACTAACTTCAGTTTGCCACCTGAGCTCCAAATTCTTAGGACACTTCGAATTCACAAGAGCATCCTCATCTCTAACAAAGCCCATAAAAAAAGGGAAATCAAGAAGAGAGTAATTAGAAGTAAAACATTTACATAGAATGCTACAAATCCTTAGGACATGTTAGATTTCCTTCTAAGTTTTTGGTGTTAAATACCATTTTCTAAAACAATTCCGTACTACTCAATCAATTTATCATCAAAATCTATTAAATTATAAATTTGTTCCTAAAACAAATTAAAAAATAAAAAATAGATAGGACATTTTCTCATATTCTTCTTATAGTTTTCATTCTGTTCAACTTCTCCGTCCATTCCACACTCTGGTGTGCGACGCACGCACAACTCTTCACCAGTCCACAAAGCAACCTTGCTTACTTACACATTGAAAACTAAAAACAGTTTTTGAAAATGGAAAGCAATCACACCCTCAGTAATACTGTAATCATAATTAGAAGCAACCAGGTTAAGTTACAAATTGAAAACTAAAAGCAGTTTCATAGAATGGAAATAAAACACCCCCTCATAGTACTATTCTCTAATCAGAATTATAGTTTAAGCTCCAACTCGATAACCTACAGCGACCTCCGCGCAAACCTTTATACAACGCAGATTATCGGGGTCAATGCCAAGCCCCAATTCTATAAAAGATTATATAAAAGCTTGCTCCTAATCAAGATGTGTGATTGGTTCACCATATTATACACAAAGTTATTCTTTCTAGCTCGGCAAAAAAAGCGACTAGTGCCAAAATTAAACACATTACCAAACAAGCCTTAAAATCGAAAGCATGCAGGAGAGTGTTACATTTCAGGGTATCCAAGTGAGTCATCGGAGGCTTCGCGCTCGCGGAAGTTGTTTTTGCTTTTGGAAGCATCGGAGAGAGCGACGGCGGCGTGATGGTGGAGAAGCAGCAGAAAGAGCAGAAGAAGAGGCTTGGTCCGCGAGCACGGTTTCATATCATCTGCTGGGGAATTAGCTCCACCGAATTGCTGAGTGATGCGATTGGTTTCAGTTGAGCATGCGGGAGCGAGATTGTTCGGAGAAGGTGAAATGAAACCCTAGCTAGCGCAGTGGCAATAGCAGGGTTTCGGGTCTAACCGATCTGCAAGAGATTAGTTGACGGTGATGCAGAGAAGGGGTTTAGAATTATTACAGTGCAGTTTATGCGAAGGAAAATGTGGGTACATCAATTCAATGAATTTAATTTGTGACATATGGTTAAAACAATTGCTTTGTATGTAATATTAAAATGGTGTTAGTTTTCTGCGCTCTCAGTGTAATCATCCTAAATCATATGCATATTGTTTCTAAGAAGCTAAAACACCAACGTGATGACCCCATCTCCGTCATATTTTTTTATTATTTTATCATATATGTTTTTGTATTATATATTATTATTACTTTTACTTTTCTATTCTATGTGATTTTTTTACGTAATGTTATTTTTATTATTTATTTTGTTGAAATAATGTTGTAACTAGAATATCCGATTACATAGAATCAAACATTCTAAATCATTAATTGCATAGAATGTGAATATATATTCTGTTTTTTTTTAATTTAGCAAAAGTATTTTTTTTTTCACTACCTATTAGTTTTTCTTTCTACATTTGTTTATTTCTTCCTTTTTATATTGTTATATTCCACGTTAGAATTCATATAAGTTCATTATTACTAAAAAATATTAGGTTGGGTTTTTTGTATTTTTTTTATGTTAAATTCAGTCAGCGCTTGATCTAACGTAAGTTAAAATGTTAAAATGTTTTTTTTTCTTTTCTTTTTTGTTAAAAGTTGTAAGTTTCGAGTATCAACCAAAATTTATTTGACACATATTTGAATAAATCATTATAACCACATAAAGGAAAACATAACATAATTTGTTTGAAACAAGTACAAAAGTGGGTTTTACAAGTTTTTTTTATTTATTTGACACATTTCAGAATGCATCATCCATAATACAAAATTTGTATTCCAGTTGTAGTATATGAAATATACATGGTCAGCAGATATATAGGTATTAATGGATATATAGGTATTAATAGGTCAGATTATCTTACGCTTTACAAATATACGGTATTAATAATTGATTATTGGGTTTGATTGCCTAAAAATATACTGCCTTAATAGTTAATCAATGTGTTTGACTGCCACAATCCCTATAAATATACATTGATGTCCAGGTAAAATAACCTTGATTTATCCTAACAAAATAGATATCTCTTTATGAAACATATCTGACTTGAGCGTCGGAATATCTTCTACACGTCACCCATCGTTCAGAAGTAAATAACTTGGAGAAGTTAACTTATTCAAGAGACAAAGCAAAGCAGATAGGTAAACGACGGAGTGGAGCGCAAGAGTGAGCGAACGAAGCATAATAGAGGGAGGAAGGACGACTAACCTCATACCCTTTCAACCGAAACATTTGGCTTAGATTTAACTTTTGGAAAAATGAAATAAATATATTTTTCATTTTGTTTAAAGTGATGCATTGTTGAATTTGGAGATAGAATTTCAATATTGGACTATAATTTTTAATGAAGTGATAAGTTGTATAGCATGGAAGAGTCCAAAATAATGAGTATGTGTCAAGTGTAATAAATTTGACATGTGATGTAATTATGTTTTGATATATTTGTATAGGTATTTTGTACATAAGATGACTTAAGTCATGTATGAGTCCATAAAAATTCACTTATCATTTACTTGAGTAGGTGTGTAGGGTAACATTTGAACATGGTTTTTTGATTGTGATATTAAGATATGACAAAAAACATTGGACAACAAGAAAGGAAAACATGTCTTGTTAGGTTGTGAAAGAGGTGTTAAGTAAATTGTGAGACAATTATAACTGGTATAATAAATGTAGTTATCCCTTTAAATTGTGAGGTAAACTTATTCAAAATGGACAAGGTAGGAATTGAAGGTAATATGTGAAACTCATAAAAATGAGTTTGCTAAGACACTAGTTGGTCACCTATATGCTAATATATTACAATTGAATGAGCATTTCATGATTATTGACATGACAAACAACTTAGTGAAACCAACAAACATATTATTTACTCTGAAAAGGAAGGGCAATGTCACAATAATAAAGCAATCGTACAATGCAAGATATGCATACAAGATATCATTGAAAGGGTTTAGAACTGAAATGCAAAAACTAATGATGTTGTTAAAGCATGACAAGTATATTCACTATAGTAGGTGCAATGAGTCTTCATTGTTAAGACAAGATCATCTAGAGAGACAAGACCGTCTAGCAACTTTTTATTCTCTTTATCTATGCAGATAATGACAATATTAAGCTTCATTCAAAAGTTCTACACAAGATCAGAAAGACGTTAAGAGAAGTGAAGAAATTCTTGGAATGTTTCCTTAATGTTTTTTGTTCTGAGGAAGTCGTACATGCCACCTCTGCGAAAAATCATTGTTGCTCTAACGCTACCTAGCACTTGACTTCGCAAAGGCTATCTTCTTTCCTCGAAGTTCACTTTCTCTGAGTAACAGATCTTTCCTCGAAGAAGGTTATATAAAGAGGATTGAATTAAGAAAAGAACACAAGAATTTATCTTTGAATCTTACGTTGTTATTCTCTCTTCGAGCTTTCATTGTCTCACGCTTTCTTTGCCTAAGAAAAAGTTTTATAAGTCTTCAAATTTCATTGTATTGAAAACATACTCTTCTTGATAGCTTTGATTTGAACTTGTTTTTCTAAACCACTTTTATTGTGTTTGTAAATTCTAAAGAGAATCAAAACACTTGGTTGTTTAATTTAATTAAGTTAAACGGTCTAGTCAGGAAGACTAGTGTTGAACCAGGAGTGGGTAAATTCGTTTATCCAGTTGGATAGTTTGTAAACCACTACTCGCAATACTCATTGTAATATCTTAAAGATTAGTGGAATCTCTTAAGTGTGTTTAAGGGAGAACTGGACGTAGCTCAGTTTGAGTAAACAAGTATAAACATAAGCTTGCCTTGCTTATTTGGTTTCTTAAACATTTTCCTAAGCATTGTTCAAAAACTCAAGTGTTGAATAATTATTTGCGAAAAGTTTTTGAAAACTCTATTCAACCCCCCCCCCCTCCTTCTAGAGTTTTTCCTGGGTTTTAGTTGGTATGTGATTGGTAGCATCAAAAAGAGTACAATGTTAAAAGTGGTAGAAAGTCACCAATTAGAGATTGGGATGACTTAAGAGCATGCATAAGAAGAAAATTTGTTCCATCTTCTTTCACGAAAAATCAAGAGTTTAAACATAGGAATAAAGTGGTGGGGAGTGCTATTATCCCGGTGAAGCTCTTTGAGAATAGAGTGGTGGGGAGTGTATACTTGTTCGGTGAAGCTCCAAGAGAGTGGTGGAAAGTGTATACTTCCCTGGTGAAGCTCTAAGAGAGTGGTGGGAAGTCTAAACTTGCCCGATGAAGATCTAAGAGAGTGGTGGATAGTGTTGTACTTGCCAATGAAGCCTTCAAGAGAGTGGTGGGAAATGTCATTGTGTAATGGTTTGGTAAAGTGTACCGACCCAGTGAAGCTCTTTATGAGAGTGGTGGGAGGTGACACTTGACCTTATGGGTGCATGCGAGTAATCTGGTACTAGTGCAGAACATGCCTTTAACGTCACCCTTTAGACGTCTAACCCTCAAATATCCAACATAAAAAATGACCGGTGGCATTTTTCGTAAATAAAACAACCATATAGACGTTTGTTTTGGAGGGAACAGACCTCTAAAGCCATATAGACGTCTGATGTGGGGGAACAAACTTCTATATACTCACTTTTTAAATTTAAAAAGTCACTTTTTGACTCCATTTAGACGTCCGATCCCGCCAATCCGACTTCTACAGCCATATACACGTCCGATGTGGGGGAAACCGACTTCTATATACTCATTTTTGAAATCTAAAAAGTTACTTTTTAACTCTATTTAAACGTCTGATCCCGCCAATCCGACTTCTACAGCCATATAGACATCCGATGTGGGGGGAACCGACTTCTATGTTTGAAATCTAAAAAGTTATTTTTTAACTCCATTTAGACGTCCGATCCCGTCAATCTGACTTCTACAGTCATATAGACGTCTGATGTAGGGGGAAACCGACTTCTATATACTCATTTCAGAAATCTAAAAAGTTACTTTTTAACTCCATTTAGATGTCTGATCCCGCCAATCCGACTTCTACAGCCATATAAACGTCTGATGTGGGAGGAACCGACTTCTATATACTCATTTTTGAAATCTAAAAAGTTACTTTTTAACTCCATTTAGACTTCCGATATCGCCAATCCGACTTCTACAGTCATATAGACGTCTTATATGGGGGGAACCGACTTCTATATGGCTGCATTAAAACACCGCGAACGCTAGGCAGCAGTTATGCGCACTTAATGTTCATCATCTTCCTTGAGTTTTCTCTCTACGGGTTACGTTTTTCAGGTTCGTTTTCTTACTTTTGCACCGTTTTAAATTAATTTTACTCCAATTACATCACTCTTTGATTCATTATCTTTCATTTGAACCGATTAAAATGTGTTTTCGTTGGGTTTTGGTGCAGTTTTGCTCGAGTCCTTGGGCGGCGATTTCTTGCGTTTTGTGTAACGCCCCGGCAACTCACAGGGACCGTTGACTGCCCCCACAGATCACCACCAGGCTTTCCAGTGTGCTTTGTCCTCACTCGCACACTTTCTGGGAAAACTTCCCAGAAGGTCACCCATCCCAGAATTACTCCAAGCTAAGCACGCTTAACTATGGAGTTCTTATGGGTCAGGCTACCGAAAAGCAAATGCATTTTGGTGATATGAGTAGCCAAATCAATTCCTTTAAGCTATCCTTCAACCGTATAGTCCCATACCTACACAGTCTCCAGATCCCTCTCATTCCGGTGTATGTCCGATTCGTCCATGTACCCCTTCCACCCGAAGCTGCCAGGAGCCGCTCCTTGTCTGTGCCCCCTGCACCATGCTTCTTGCATCGGCGTCACTCCCTGACACCCGGGCACGGAGACGAGGGCGGGGAGTGACGCCGGTGCAAGAAGCATGGTGCAGGGGGCACAGACAAGGAGCGGCTCCTGGCAGCTTCGGGTGGAAGGGGTACATGGATGAATCGAACATACACCGGAATGAGAGGGATCTGGAGACTGTATAGGTATGGGACTATACAGTTGAAGGATAACTTAAAGGAATTGATTTGGCTACTCATATCACCAAAATGCATTTGCTTTTCGGTAGCCTAACTCATAAGAACTCCATAGTTAAGCGTGCTTAGCTTGGAGTAATTCTGGGATGGGTGACCTTCTGGGAAGTTTTCCCAGAAAGTGTGTGAGTGAGGACAAAGCACACTGGAAAGCCTGGTGGTGATCTGTGGGGGCAATCGATGGTCCCTGCGAGTTGCTGGGGCGTTACATTTTGCACTCCTCCAATTCTCTCCACTACGTTTTTAAAACCATCCAATACAAAAAAATGTACAATACATTCTCTTCAACTAAAATATAAAGTTGTAAACTCGAATCACCATGAGCCAGGAGCAACCCGAGACGCCTCAAGCGAAAAAAGATTCAATCAAATACAACAACATTTTAGACGTCTGATCTATAGTGTTAGACGTCTATATAGACGTCTGACCTGTATGGATCAGACGTCTATATAAATGTCTGACCTATTGGGTCCGACGTCTCATTAACGTCACCCATATAAACGTCGGACAGAGATCGGACGTTAAAATCTCAAAATAACAGACGTCTAAAGCCCTTTCTGCACTCAATCAATCAGATGTTAGACAAATTGGATATGAGTTTGTGATTGACTGAGTGAGTTTGGATGTGACTTGGTTACTTTGACAAAATAGTTGTAGGGTTATATGCTAGTGACTTTGATTGTTGATATTGTGGTTGTTAATTATTTATTTTAAGGTGATGTATGTGATGTCATGTGAAGATATGTATAGGTGTATGAAGATACGTACTGTTCAGAAATATTATTCTAAGTAGATGTTTATTACATATGTATGTTTATATGACTTGTTTCTGTTAGCTCACTCTGGCATATTGTGGTTGCGGTTTTCGCCTATGATGATCACTTTTATACGGGAGCAGATTAGTATGTAGTTAGTTCGGATGTTGTATAGCTCAACGAGTGGCTTAATAAAGTTGGGAAATTTATGGTTCTTTGAATAAACTATTTTTCTTTTAGTTTTATTTTGTAATTAAATTGAAATTTTGGTTTATTTTTCTTGAATTGTAAAGACTTATCGAATTTGAATTTCCGCAATGGTATTATCATTTTAAAATTCTTAAATTCTTAAATTTTCACTCGTAATTGTGACATTCCAAAATTGGGGTGTTACATAGGAAGTCCCCTGCATCATAAGGAGCATGAGCCATTTTAATTGAATAGTGAAATACTAGATAACAAAAAAAGCAAGGGTTACAGTTTGTACTTGCTACCACTCTCCAAACACAACATCCTTCATCTTTACATGCTTTCACGTCCAATACATCATCTCCAAGGATTCTTCGTCAACTTGAGTGAAGAGGGTTTCCATCATCTTAGCACCAAGACTTGTTCCTTCATGTGGGTTTTGACCCATTCTTTGGATCATACTCCATCATTGATGTCTATTGTGTAGATTAATCGAGATTGACTTAGTCCAGCTCCTTCATTTTAGTTTGCACCAAATCAATTTTCCATCATATATACCCCATGATGAAGGTGGTGAGCTGATAAGCCCTCTCCATGTGTGGATGTGAGTTTGATCAAGATGCAGACAAAGAAATGAGCCAATGAAATAGAGGAAGCAACAAAGTTAAGCATGAAAGCGAATGAATGATTCATACAAGGTGAAGTAGGATTCTCGAGGAAATGTTTGTTGTGTGGTGGTAAGTTTAGAATGAAGTACCTGAAAAACACTAGAAGGGGGAAGGGGTTGAATAATGTTAATGAAAAACTTTTCGCAACCCTTTTGATATAGCACATTATCGAGCTCTTGGAATTTTTCTTTAAATGATTGGAAGCTCGACTTAATAAATTTGTATAATAACATATTTTAACGTGTTACTTAGAATTTAGATACTTTTTAGCGTTTTATTAAGAACTTCCTTTATAAATAAGATCGTTTAGCCTAGAAGATTCTTATGTTTAGAAATAAAGTGTGACTGCACATTTTCACAAGAGGATCATTTAGGTAAAAGAAGAGATAATTGCACAAGAGATTTTATACTAGTTCTCTCCCACTGAGCTACGTCTAGGCTTCTCCATAGAGAGTTTCACTTTAATTTTCACATGATTACAAATTAGTATTAACACCACTCGTGGTACTCAACAACCCCGCCGAGATTTCCTTTGAGTATTAGCACCACTCCTGGTAAGCAGCAATCTTAGCTGATATTTCCTTTAAGTATTCGAACCACTCTTGGTACTTAGCAACCTTGCCAAGATTTCTTAACTCAAACAAAGTTCAATTGTAAGTATTTTAATTCTCTTCACAATTGCAATCAATGATTGCTTACAAGCTCCTCAGACTATATCTCTCGTAGAGAGGATTTGATTACAATACAACACAGTCTAAACACTCGCATGTGTTTCTCACTTTCTCTCTTACAATAGTAAGCAATATAACAATGAAGTGCTAGAGTATCTTTTTATCTTTTTCTATTTTCTTCTCTTCTCTTCAACTCAAATATCTTCTTTTTCTTGAGCTCTTTCTCTTTTGTTTGTTAGGATGAATATTTCGTTGTAAGCTTTTCTTCAATATGTTATCCTCTTAAGTTATCCTCTTGATTTTCTTTTCAAGAGATATTCAGTTTATAGGCTTCATGGATATTTGTCCATCAGACTGGATTTGTAGCCTTGATACTCGTGCTTTCTCTTTCTTCTTTTCATAACAGCCATTGGGTAAGTCAACTTGTCAGAGCAGACTTGCTTTTTCAGTTCTTTGCTTGAAGTAGGTTGTACGATCTTTTTAGACTTTGCTTCAAGCGAGGAACATTCTGTGATTATCTCCTTTGTCTCTAATATCCACTTTTTTATGTTTGATCTGTAGTACTATGGATATGTGTAGAATAGGTTATCTGCAAGATTAGAGTAAAGTGTGCATGCAACAAATACGTCTTTTCTTATCACTTTTGTTATTTTTGAACGTTGAACATTTAATGTCATTTAATGCTTGTTCAGAACAACAAAATGTTTTTTGAATTTCTACCGTTAGGTAGCATTTTACAATTAAGTTCTTTACTCTAAGGATACCAAGCCTAGATATATACTTCATCATAGGATGAGGTACTTGCTAAGCTCATGGCATTGTTTAGTCAAGTAAATGATTCTTTAGCTTTTGTCTCTTTTTAGACAGATAATGTTTAGCTTGTTATAAGCTTTCTTTCATGCTTTATTATTTATGTATTTTAATATGTTTTGTTAGAGACATTGTCTTGACTTATTTTGTTTCTTTAGAGAAGTTGAATATCTATTCCAGGTATTATAAGTATTGAGGGTTTAACTCAATTTGTCTTAGACGCTTAAGGTACAACAATATTTAGCCATGCGTCTGGGTGTTTTGACCAAGATGTTTTTTTATGTCCTAAGAACCTAAGTGTTTTCCTAAGTTTTTCTATGTTGAGGGTTCTTGTTCTAATTTGTGTATGTTTAGGATTTAAGCTCTAAGTCTTATGTTTTCACCCTAAGTAGTTTTCTGATTATTATCCCATTTTAATGTTATTTGATTAAACTTAAAAACATGAGAACGTTTAGGCATATAGACGATTTTGTCTTTAACAATCTCCCCCTTTTTTATGTTTGAGAAATACACATTTAAACGATATAGTCTTCTTTAGTTCAATATTTAGTTTTATGTTTTGTGTGCTTCGATTTTACATCTTTTATATTTTTTATCTTTTGCATGCTATTAGTGGACATAGTCGAAAAAAAATATTGCATATAGAGGTAAAAATGATAAACAAATAAATGAAGATATAAATTTAAATAGCAAATAAAGTCAACAAACAAATAAGACAAATATTGTAAAACAATAACCAACAACTTTTATTAAAATACACAACAGATTACATGAATGTAAATATGGACTCCTAAGATGAACTCTAAGAATCTGGAGAAACTCCCCCTGATTATATATTATCCTAACTTCTGGTGTACTCCCCCTAAGTACATGCTCCTAGATGTTGACGCGTATACTCTTTCTATATTCTCTCCCTTGTTTGATAAACATCAAAAGGGAAGGAGAGAAAAGACATCACAGCTCGACAAATGGGATTTGTCAACATCAAATCATATTAAATCAATGAAAAAATACGAGGATGTGACACAAAAGAGAATGGGCGGATCATAGGGCAAGGGAAGAACGAAAGAATGGTGGGTGAGTAAGGTCGGCTTGGATAAGAAGGTGCGTAGGTAAGGTGGAAGAACTACGTGCGTAAGGCAAGTAAGTTCTGAGAATAGGAATAGGAAGGGATGTTGCATTATCATGCACATCTTTTTTCGATGATTGGATGAGATGACAATGACGGTCAAGAGGTTTGGAAGAGGGTTTCATTGGTTTAGAATGTTGAAGGTATGGAGACTCAGAGTATGCAGAGGTCATGAAGGAGAGAGATGAGAGTAAGGGTTTTAAGAGAATGAGCTGAGAAGATGAGAAGAGATGTGTGTTAAATAGAGGAAAAAGCTAGTCATGGGCGATTGATCAATCTCGTCCATTTAATGTGGTTAATACGAAAAGATTCGGAAAAGAGATTTTGAGAGTTAGTGTTAGTCAGCAGCGGATAAAAGTGGGAAAAGGTGAAACGCAAGTGAGTAGGAGTGGTGTGTGACGATGTGTGGCAACTCCGATGGTGAAGATGTCAATGACATAGTGGTTGCTTGACAAAACAATCTGATTAGGGGATCGCCAACTAGAACAGTGGCTTTAGCGACCGCTGTGATAATGAAAGACAACGAAGATGTCAAAAGCAACAACAAAGATGACACAAATAGTGGTCGTTGTGGCGATAATGAAAAAAAATTTATATGAAATTATCAAAAAATTCTAGCACTAAATACGATGTTGAATATAATGAAAATTAAGTTTAAAATTAATCTTTCATATGTCTAAAATATACATAGATAATATATTTATAATATTGGATAATATATTTATAAGGAAGAATAATAATAATATTTAACAATTAGTTTGTCCTAACTCTTAAAATAAATTTCCTATTGAATTACCTTTTTAGTTTCTGAATTTTGTCACCATAATTGTGTGTTTTGTTTTCTAATATGAGTTTATTTTAGGAATCTTTCATTGGAAACTTTAACATGAATCTTTTGGATGAAATTACTTGCAAAATCCTATTTTGAGTTATTTTTCTTGGCTTTTTCTTTGCACATTGTTATATCACTTGCCATACCTTTTGGTGTTTGTTGGTTTAGTTTTCTTTCTTTTTCAAATTTCTATAATTTTTGTCTTGTATTTTCCTTCTTTAAAATTTTTGTATGTTATCTTCAAATTCCATAATCTATAAAATATATTGTAAATTGTACAATGTATTTTTGGATTACATAATTTAAACATGTATTTTAGATTGTACAATGCAAAATAAATTTCAGATCTAAAAATGTAATCAAAATTAATTCAAATTACATTTTTAAATTATACAATTCAAAATATATTTGAATTTTTTCACACATGAAAAAACATGAAAAAAAAGGTACAGAAGTTCTAAAAGAAATATGAAATTTAAATCTAATTAAAAGGCAAAAAGAAAAGAAAAAGGACACCAACGCAACTTTGTTTTAGACACAGAAAACTGTTCACTTCATTTTTTTTTTCTAGATCTTCGAATCTTAATACTATTTTATTTATTAAAAATGGGATAAATAGTAGGTTTTGTATAGTAAGTATGAACATATTTTGTTTTCAGTATAATAAAGAGTAATTACAATCCTAGTACAAAACTTTTAATTCTGTTAATTTTGTTTAAACTCGTGTTTAATGAATAAGGTATTTAAACATGTGTTTGATATTTAGCAATTATTCTCAAATCTTTATTAAAAGAAAAATTAACTTTAATATGCCTTAAGCTTAAAGGGAGTCTTTTACCTTTTTTTTACTTTGTAAATTTTAAATCTTTTTTGGTTTCATAAGATTAAATGCATATTAGCGTTAATTGCATATTAACTTTAATTTTTCATTTAACAAACATATATGGTGATTACTAACAACCAAACGCGTATTAATTATATTGAAAATTAATGAAAGGTAACCAAAACTAACCGAACTAAAGTTATTGTATTAAAACTGTAGCTTTATTATAGTAAAAACAAGATGTCTTCTTGAACTGAAAAACTTATTTACCCATAAAAATAAGAGATGTTTACCTTTGGTACATCCAACATGAAACTCTATTTACCACACACGCAAGACCTTTTGTCTAGTTTTAGCAAAATTGAAGAATTAAATGGAAAAATTGTATAGTTGGAAGACAAAATAAATTATGCCAGAGACAAAAAATTATACTTCCTCTTTTTTAATCAACTTTGAAAACCAAAATAAGCTATTTCCTTATTAAGGGAAGTAGAAAATAACTTGAATGAGTCACTTCTAAATTTGAAAGGATAAAAAATACTTTCTATTTGAGAAAAAAGTTGACGAAAATTTGAAAGACTAAATGATATTAAATAATTAATCACATGTCAACATTTTGGTTATAATTGCTTACGTACCTTCTTAAGTTGTGTCCAAATTTCATGATCAGGTGGTAGAATAAATCTAAATTTTAAAAATTACGAATACTAAAACTATATTTTTCTTAATTTAGAGAACCCAAAGCACAACCCTAAATTTCATGTGCTAAAGGCATTCCATACATAAATAACTTAAGCAACAGTAAACTTCCTTTGATATAATCAAACATTGACGATTGAAAGTTTACATGCATATTGTAATTTGGTCTAACTTGCATAAACAACATTTTCCTAAAGAACAGAAAATACGCAAATACAGGAGCTATAGGAAGTAAAGTTCAGGATCTAAAAAATAATCGCTAAAAAAAGAGAAGAGTCGAACATTTCACTTCCACTCTATGGAACTTGATGTTGATTCATAATTAAAATGAGGCTAGTAAATTAACACTAGTTTGTTTCCACACCAATTTATCTGAACCAAAAGCATTTTCACCACTGCCAAATAGATGACACAATTTCCTCTCTCCATATCCTTCCAGAACAGTAACATATTTGGTAGATTTCAAGAGCTACTAGTAGAATGAGTAGCAGTGACTGGGGTATCGTCAAACATGCCAAGTAACAATCTGATTCAGGCACTGATGACGCAGCCCAAATGTAAGAGAACTTCCACATCCACATCCACAGAACATTAGAGAATGGAAGACTTGTTACTACTACTCAAATTAATATTCACATACAGGGGGAATTCTACCCATGTAATGGCAATTGACTCTAAGTAACGCCTACCCTTTTAAACAACTTAGAACCACTAAAAGAAAATTGATAATATACATTGATACTCTAAACCTAACTCTCTTGATCTGGACACCCATAGGAAATGGATTTAGGCCGGAATTTGAGCCGTACCAACTCACAGCACAGCAGCACTAACTAATTACATAATGAGCAACTTTTGGCCAAAATACCTATAGCCAAATCCAATACAATTCATACAAATCCCAGAAATAATTATCAGGGATACACTTGATCTTGTTATCACTAGACGTCATGCACTACCACCAATGAAAAGATTGAAGGCATAAAAGTCCCTGATCTTAATCACCACCAGTCACCTTCGCCTTGCCACATTAGCGTGTTGATTTGCTTTACTGTCATTTCTTATCCTGTCAGCATACATCGGAAGGCGGATAATCTCACTTATTTCATTCAACAAATCTTCCTCAGTAATGTTGTCTCTTATGCTTCGCATCACCTATAAATAAATAGATAAATAATAGCTGAAGCCCGGTACACAGTAACAAAGGAGAAATCAGAAAATAAGAGCTGGTATTAGACCTTCCTGTAAGTATTGAACTCATTTGGAGTTGATTTATCTGTTCTGATACGCATATACTTCCATTCCAGTTTATCAAAATCCCAACAACATTCTATGATCTTTCCAGAATAAACTGAGGGATCTGTGCCATCTGCAGAATTCAAGTTTTCAGTGAGCCAAATGAAATAAATTAGATAGAGTAGAAAATGAACTCTCAACAAAAACAAGACAATTATACCAGAAAAGAAGATAAAATCATTCACTGACTGGTATTGTTTAAGCATTATCCCAGAAACAATTTGATAAGAAATGCTGCCTCTGGCAAGGAGGCTAGATGTAGGTTCTTACTGTTTACCAAAATTGCCAATCTTAACTACAAACTATCGTACGAACATGTAATATTCAATAACAATCAATACTATGACTCGGACTTTATATTTCATATTTTACAAAAGACAGCACACTTTAAAAAAACAAAAAGAATGAAGCATGAAAGAAAATTATATCTATAAATATAGAAAGAGTGGACACAAAACAAGCCAAAATCTTTTGACCTGTGAACTCAACCCTGTTCCCTTCCAAGAGTTTCTTCTTTCCCCGTTCGTAGAGAAAAAGCATCTCACGATCACCATCAACCTGTCAGCTTAAGCAACTACAAATTAGTTGGCTGCATCAAATAACGAACTATAACTGATCAAGGACATCAGAAGTGATATCCCAACACCGTATGAAATAAGGTGATGAATGATGATACTACCTCAAAAAGAAAGTCAACTGAATTCAGATAAGCATATTTCCACTTCAATAGTCCTTCATGAGTACGTGGTATATAAGGATCATCCCAACCCTGGTAATCAATATTTGCCAGAAACAACCTCCTTTAAGTCCATTAACAAAACAAAGCAGAAAAAAATATACTATGTTCGTTAACAAGGATTGGAAGAAGGAATGGACCATGTGCCTAGCATGAGGCAGTCTAGCATTCCCACGCAGAAGTATGTATCAACAAATTCAAAAGGGCAAAAGATCCACACAATTTAAACAGCATAAAAAATGGAAAACAAAAACACAACAAATAAAGAAAAGTGTCTTTCCCACTTAATGCAGAACTGAAAATCTGCTTTCCATGTTTAATACATCAAAAGGGTCACAAACTACCTGAAATATGAGACCATCTGCTTCATGTGAGAGTCTTTTGATGAATTCCTTTAAAAGCTTTGTGACAGTAGAGAGCAACCAGAAATCTTTCCTCCTCACCTAAAAAACATTGCAAGCATATTAATAGCGAAACCCATAGGGAAAAATTAAGTGAAGCTTAAAATCATTTTATGACCAACTAAGGTTAGAGATGCATGCCCTGAATGGTTCCAGATCATATCTATAGTAAGGATTTCTGCTCTGATATATATGGTGCCGTTCATGATTCCTAGGTTCAATCACTTCTTTCTCAAGCATCTTCCACCTTTCATAGAATGGTCGCTACACAAGGGAATTTGAGCTATAAATCAATAATCACGTCTCCCTCCGAAAACTTTGTATTGAAGACTCAAAAGGAAGACAAGAAATCAGAGAAAATAGCACACACAAATATGAGAGAAGGAAAGCTATTAAAACATTTCAGATTATAATCCATCAAACCAAGGTTTTCCACCAAATTTTTTGAAGAAAGCCTCACTCAAATTTTCACCAGAGCATCATTTAAGTAAATTCATTACCCAAATGAAAATGTGAATTCAATACTGCCAGTTTGCAACCAATATTAAGCACTAAACCCTTATTGACCTAGTTTGAAGGTTTTAAATGATAATCATGTCTTGATGAATCTGATTCAGAGAAAACCTTTACCTCACAAACCAATTTTCAGGGCCGACGTAGGTTTAGACCTTCATTCTAAGATGGCATTACAGCCCATCCTAAATCCATTAAAAGGGTCACACAAGCCCAATAGTGTTGGATGTGGGGAGGTGTATTTGCGAAAACCCAAATAATTGTTAATACCTTTTTCCATTTTAACCAATCAGCATGTATCATCTTAATATCTTCATTAATTTCACCATCAATTTTAATATTGATCTCATACACTTCAAAACTTGAGGTATGAAATCCACTCAGCAGCCAAAAGTAAACCTTTTTACTAGTAACTGTCAAAATTATATGGCCATTTCTTTTATTGCAATCAACCTTGATTTTGCTATTATAGCAAAATTTCTGCAAATTCTATTCTGAAGGAAACACATAAAGAAAACAAGCAATGGTTGTATCAAAATCAATAGAAAATCAAAACGAGACAATAAAGTCAAACATTGGTCTAAATTCATCTGCCAGTTCTCAAATTACAATGAAAAGTTCTGTTGCACGGTACAAGATTGAAATTATGAATGGGGTAGAACTACATAAGAATTTTAGTATTTTCCAATAGTACAATACAAATTAAAGATAATGGCAACCACAAGCAAGTGATTTTCCTACCACCAATGCATGAACAAATATTAGTCTTACAAAAAAAGAGATCCCCAAATATTATTTTGTACAATTACATATAAAGTATAAACCAAACCTCTATTATCGACACTTGGTTGATTGCCATCATATCATAGATAAGATATCTTCTCTCCTGCTTCTGTGAATCTGGCAATGTATCAATAACCATCTCACCATCAAGTAATGTGTAGTGGTGGGTTTTCTCGCCCAAACCCTTAGAACCCAAAGATAACAAAATATTAGTTTATGCATCATTAAATGTCAAGATATTTTAAGTGAAATAGTATATCTCTGGTTGCACAGCACACTCTTAGATAAAGTATAACTACAATTAATAAAGGGGTTGACTATGAGCCATTAGGTAGCTAGCTAACTTACACCCCAACTCCAAGCCAATTTGTACATCAATCATCATAACTATTATTGGTGAAGGTATTGCACTATTTGCTACATATAAAACTCACTCAAGTAGAACTATATAGATCATATCATATGCATGATTACAAATGAAGACTAACTTCAAAGACGAATGAAAAATATCCATCCCAAATGAAGGAGAACATCACCAGTGAAAAGAAATAACGTTTAGGTAGAGAAAAGTTCAAATCAGGTAGATGTAGAGTTTTCAGATGGTCCGGTAATACCTTTTTTTCTTGTAAGGGTTACTGGTCCTGGAGATAGCACTAGTGGTGACATGTGACAACAGAAAACCAATTACAAAAAGGAGGGGGAGGCATGGAAAAGAAGAACAGAAGATAAATGCATATATCAAATGAATAGATTGCCAACTGGTCTCGTCTTTAGAGTATAATTATTTCTGTAGAAGTAAATTATATAGTCATATGATGGTATCCTTGTGTCTCAAGCACAGCAAAGGAACATTATTATACATAGAATGGACATTACAGTACATAGAGATGAGGCCTAGGTCCATATGGTAAAATACATCTAACACTCCTGAGCTTATAAATCATATGCACCAAACTTGTTATAAATATAGTAATTCTTGGAGACCACAATTATTAGGTGAAGATATTTGTCAAATGATCATTGAAGTTAACAAACTAAGTAGTAATGTCTCCTGATACAATCATATGCACCAAACTTGTTACAAATATAGTAATTCTTGGAGACCACAATTATTAGGTGAAGATATTTGTCAAATCATCATTGAAGTTAACAAACTAAGTAGTAATGTCTCCCGATACAATATTTTCACAAATGAAATGACAATTTATCCCACTATGTTTGGGGTCCTCTCTAGAATACTAGATTTCAAGCAATCTGAAGGGCAGCTTGGTAATCACAAATCAGAATCATTTGTGTAACATCTCCAAATCTCAGTTCTTAAAGTAATGTTTTGAGCCAATAAGTTCACAAGTTGGTAAAAGTCATAGCTCTATGTCATGTTTCTTCTAAATCTTGACACAAAGTTCTGCTTCTTTTTCAAGAAATCAAGTTGTCAACAATAAAGAAACGGTATTTAGACCTGGATCTTGTGTCACTGGAAGAGCCTACCCAAATTGTATCTAAGAATCCAACATGATTATGGTGTCCATATAACAAGCCTTTTCTTAGGACTCCATTAATATACTTTAGAATGTGAATAACTACATTCCAATATCTTGCACATGGAGAATTAAGAAACTAACTTACCACAATGACCACAAAGGAGATGTCAAGGTGAGTGATCCTAAAGTAGTTCAATCTCCTAACTAGTCTTTTGTACCTCCTAGTATCTAAAAGATGCTCCCTTGGACTTTGTAGAAGTTTAATTGTTGAAGATATCACAAGTAGAGATAAAACAAAATTATAATATATAAATGAATGCAAATCTTACTTCCGAGCCGGTTTTGTGAGGTTCCATAAAGCTTAATTCTACTTTCTTAAAATGGCTTAAGAACCATTCAAGTCTATCATAGTCAAATTTGTTAGTCTCATGTCACCCACTATCAAATTCCCCTAATCCCATCCTCGAGATGTCTAATCCTCAATGTGAAAGGGTGTGTTAAAGAGGCTGTTACATTATAATGTGTGTATGATAAAAGGAAACAGATTAAGAAATAGTGTTAGTTAGGTTGTTAGGGTGAGTGAGGTTTCCTTTATATAGTTGGAGGGTCCTGGTATGCAGGGGACTTTTGGATAATTTTATAGATTGAGCTTTATCTCTTTGTGAAGGGGAAACCCTTGGAGGAGAGAGTGTTCTCCTATTTTTGTGTTATTTTCAGTCTATACAATAAAGAATATTATTCTTCTTCCTTTATTCAATTTTGGATTCCTAAGAAATTGGTCTAACCTGCCGAATCAAGAAGGCGTGGAAGCATGGAAGAGTCAATGCCTTGGAAGGATTGACCAGCGAATGAGGTAGAGCCATAGTCCAATTCAGAGAAAGTTTCCAAGAATTGAAAGAAATGATATTGGAATACCAGAATCAAGAAAGGTACTCAAAAGGAAGTGAGAAATATGTCATGAAAGGAAAAAAAGAGGGAAAACGGGTAATGATGTTGAGAAAGATAGTCTGCAAAACATCAAGGCAATAAATTCTTGAAGAAGGAGAGTCCTTGGCTAATGATGAAGAGAAGGAGAAAAGATATCCACAGAGTAGTAAACCACATGAGGAGGGATAAGAATTGTCGGGGGCCTGGGGTTAAAACAGTGGGGTCAGGGAGTGACCCAGTTGAGGTCCCGCTGCCCATAGGTGCATCCACTATAGCAGTTACGGATCCATACCCTGAAATTCCTGACATTATAACACCTGTTGATCTTGCTTTTAGCAATGGCCACAAAGGAATTTCCAGTTTTGTTGCAGAATCTTTATTAACTAGCTATCTTGAATTATGGAGGAATGTAAAGATGGTAGGAAAGAAACTTCAGGAGCAGAAGCAGTGCAAACAGTTTCAGAGCAAACTGCGACACTTCTACTTTATGTGGATACACCAGATGTTATCTGCCATAAGGATTCTCTCAATGTTGTCCAGAATGATACACAAGCTGATGATCAAGTACATCAGGTATACATAATGCAGTCAATTCAAAGGAAACACTTAGCTCAGCATGATGATGATGATGATGATGATGATGATGATGATGAATAATTTGGATGGTCAGATCAACAAGCTCTTTCCTTTTTAGCTTCTAGGATGAACAAATTTGGACAAGGAGAGGGTTTAGCCAATGCTACTGCTATACAAATGCAGAAAAACGTTTCGGGGTTGGAAGAAGAGAAAAGAATTCTTGATCATTTGTCAGAGAATTGTTAAAATCCAGGCCCATGTAAGTGGTCACCTAGTCAAAAAGCAGTATAGAATAATCATATGGTCCATAGGAATCCTGAAAAAGAAACAATTCTTATAATTAATGGAACAAAAGGAGTCAACAATTCTCGCATATCGACCACCACCCAAGCCTCCAGACTTGAATTGGAGGGCAGTAGCCAGTGGATTCCCTTCCTATGATAACACATTGATGAAGATGAGTCATGGGAACAAGCTTCATTGTTCCAACCTTGAGGACAAGGTTAGGATATAATGTGCGTATGATAGAAGGAAATATATTAAGAAATAGTGTTAGTTAGGTTGTTAGGGTAAGTGAGGTTTGCTTTATATAGTTGGAGGGTCCTGATATGCAGGGGACTTTTGAATAATTTTGTAGATTGAGCTTTAGCGCTTTGTGAAGGGGAAATCCTTGGAGGAGAGAGTGCTCTCCTATTTTTGTGTTATTTCCAGTCTATACAATAAAGAATATTATTCTTCTTCCTCTTTACAATTTTGGGTTCCTAACAGGACCCATATCACCTAGAGATGAAACTAAATTATAGTATATAAAAGGATACAAACCTCACCTTACAAACTCGTTTTGAGATTGAGTAATGCTTAAATTCTACTTTTTTAAGATTGGGATTGGGATCCATAGGTTTGTTAAAGGTATCACCATAGTATAACCCAAAGATATGAATATGAACTTTGGCAACTAAACAAGCTTTGAGCCAATGAAGTATCATCAAAGCCAACTCAGAGTAAGGATCCACCCAAAACCAACAAAAAGTTCCTAGGTGGCAAAGGAACAAGATCTCAGGTACCACTGTTTTGAGGAGCACTGAGTTCATTAAGAATGATTTGCCACTAGGTAGACTGGGCTACGGTATCACTATCAATTTTAGGAACTGACACAAATGAAAAGGAAAAACGACAAGTATAATGGGATGGAGACAACCTGTGATGGGCAATGGTACTTGAGATTTTTGAAAAATATCATAGAAAGGTTCCCCAGGGAAAGCACAAGTTTGACTAGTTTCTAGATGCCATGTAGAAGTAAATGATAGTCATATGATGAAATCTTTGACTGTTAAGCTCAACAAAGGAACATATTGTATATAGGATATACATATATACATATAGTAAAATACATCTAACAATTACAACCAATCAAGGAGACAATTAGGGGCTAGCTTACAGCCTTATCATTGGATAGCTTTCAGCTATTACCAAAATTATAGTTGAAAATGGTATTAAGAGAATATCCATAGGTAATTTTTTACTGGATTCTCACAACACTGAGTTGTTATTTAGGTTAACTGTCGGAGAAGACTGAGTTAGAAGCCATGATGTGAGACTGATTCTTATATAAGAATCAGTTCTTGATAGTAAAATATATTTTAGCACAAAGTATAAAGATGTAACATGTTGGACCCATTTTATGTTCTTAAATGGTTTCAACCCGGGTGAAAAGTTGCAGAAGTTCTTAAATCTAGTGTGACATAGCAGAACTCATTTGTAGGTGCTCTAAAAGATATAAAATCTATGAATTAAGCTAAATCCACTACTAGACACATCATAAATTTCAAATATAAAGTAGCACACGCACATCATTTGTACTTCTGCAAGGGAACCTCATTTGAACCCTTCGAAAATTAAAACTTCTATCAATTAAGTAGCATCCATCCATTGTTATTAGCATCATGTATCTTGTACCATCTGCTTTCCATGTTGCATAATAGTAGCGTTGTCGTAACAATTGTAAATTATCCCTGCAACATAACCAAACTCAAAATAAATTCATGGAAACAGTAGTCAGATTAATAAGGAACAGGGTCATGAAATCAGTACAACTAGTAATTTACAAATCTTCAACAGTGCATAAATAAATTAAAGCTTCAGCAAGAGATTTAGCTGTTGAAACAACACTTAACATTAATAATATAGAAAATATATTTTAGAGGGCTTGAATACACCTCTCTGATCATCTCATATTTATAATAATAGAATTAGATCAAAAGTCTGAATTAGAAACCTATGTACAAGAGGTAGTAGTTTCCAATAGAACTATTTTCTACCCAGATTCAATACTTATTCCAGCAACAACAAAAATATATTTACTCTTTCGGGTTTACCCCTTTGGCATTATTAAAGAATAAAAAAAAATTATTATAATGCACTTGTTAGCAAGACCCTATTTTTATACTCTAGCAAACAAAACACTTATCTTTTAGTAACGGCATAAAAGTTTCTCACCCATTACAATTACAAAATATAAGATACCAAAATTCAGAGATAAGTTCATAATTCTGTCAACTATCCAAACCTCCTATGAAGAATCTGACTTATTTGACGAGCATACAAATAATGTATTCCTTCTTATTTAAGGAAAACGTTATATAAAGATGACAACTTTAATTTTCTGGTGGAATATCAAATCATTTAAAGTCATCCATTACCTATTTTTATGCAATTGAAAGATGGAGTGTAAACTTGTTGGCTAAAACCTATAAACAAGAGGATAATTATAGGTCCTACTAAAATTAGCCACTGGACAAAATCTAAGGAAATCATTTTTCATATTATCCTCAATTTCATGCATTAATTATCTTTCTAGACATTTAAGCAAAAAAGGACAAAAAACGCATATTACCAATACAATGCAAAGCACTATGCACAAACATATAATGTTTAATGCAAGAAATACAAGTATAGTAGCAAAAGAAATAGCAGCCCCAAAGTTTAATGTATGATTAAAGTATCATATAAAATAAGGATATGTGTCTCAAAGAAAAGGAACCTGTTGAGAGAAACTGGGTGTGATCCTGGAAACTGTGTGTGTCCCCTAGCCTGCATATCAGTAACCACTCAAATAGTTATCCCAAGCATATGAGGTACATGAAGTAGGAATGAGTAAAAAAATAAATGGAGAAAACTCAAGTAATATAAACTGCATTTATCAACAACTTACCAATAAAGCCAGTGTGACAGACAAAAAAAACACAGGATCAAATTGTAACATTAACTAGAGACTATATTTAAGAGTAATTGATAGAGCTTATATTCCCCTCTCTTAGGTTTTCATATTTATAGTTGTTTGAGACACAACAGATACAACGAACGAGAGGGAAGAGGAAAGAATTCTAGGAGATGCTCCTGGGAACTAGGTCTAGTACAAAGCATGCTCTTAGGAACTAGGTCCGGCACAATGTATACAATACCTAAAAATAAATCCTATTAAAGGTTATTTATTCTAAGTCTCCCCCTCAAGCTGGAGCATACTGATAGGTACCCAGACTTTACAAGAGAACTCCAAGACAGATTCTTGTATGTTTATTAAGAAACCAAACAGCACTGTTCTACTAATGTGGTAAGAACAGGAACAACCATGTACAGTTTTCAAGGTCTTTCAAGAGGACCTGTCTCTCCTAACTTTTCCTTTTACAAAATACTCCCAAACCTGCCTGCTCACCTCCTAATAAGACTATTTATAATAGTCTGTTACAGTTATGTAATTACAACTGTACTAACTACCTTCTTTTTTCCTTCTTTTGTAAACTGTATCAAACCTATCACATACAAATTATATGTACTATGCTTGGAACAAATGAATTCAATACAGGGTACTCTTAAGAATTTTGTTACTACATCAGCATGTTGATCATTCGATCCAACAAACTCTGCAAATTTCTTTAGATAACAACTTTTCTCAAATAAATTGGCAATCTATTTCAATGTGCTTAGTTCTCTCATGAAACACTAGATTGGAAGCAATGTGGAGAACATCTTAATTATCACAATACATCCTCATAAGCTGAATGTCACAAAAGACAAAAGACAGAGTGATCTGCCACGTTACGATTCAACCCAAAGAATTGAACAATGTGGCTAAACTTTCCAAACCAAGCACAAGGAGATTGCTAGAGACCATAGAAAGAGCAATGCAGCTTATAAACCAAAATAGACTCCCCCTAAGCAACAAACCCAAATGGTTGCTCCATGTAGACCTCCTCTTCTAGATCACCATGCAAAAATGCATTTTTAGTATCTAAATGATGAAAGGGCCAATGCAAAGAAAAGTCTAACAATAGTCATTTTGGCCACGGGAGAAAAGGTATCATTGTAGTCAAGACCATAGATTTAAGTATATCCTTTTGCTACCAATCAAGCTTTGAGGTGATCAACTTCACCATTAGGACCAACTTTTATGAAATGGACCCAACGACAACCAACCGTCTTCTTTCCATATGGAAGAGGAACTAATTTTCACATACAATTTTGTTCATGGGCCTGCATTTCAACAACCATGGCTTGTTGCAATCCAAGATGATCAAGTGTCTCCTTCACATTCTTAGGAATGGTAATAGAAGAGATAGAGAATAAAGAATACTACAAAGGAGATAAATGATGATAACTTGGAAAATTATAAATAGGATGAGGGTTGCAAGTAGAGAGGATACCTTTGCGAATGACAATAGGCCAACTAGAATCCTCATTATCAAGAGTTAGTGTGAGAAGATGATGGTGAGATACTTGATGAAGATGACTGATCATGTGGTATTTTACTAGACATTTGAATTAGAGGTGATGGTTTGGGAAAACTAGGTTGACGGGAGGAATTCTGAGTATTGGAAGAAAATGGAATAGGGTTTGGACATGTATAGATAGAGGGTTCAACAAAAGGCATAAGACCTATTGGATAAAGTTTACATCTTGTGTAGATGAAGGGAAGAATAGAGTTTCTTCAAAAAAGGTGACACTTGTAGACATGTAATATTTTTTAGTGTGATAGGATATAATAGGGGTAAGACAGAAGGAAGTAGATTAGGAATTAGTTGTTAGTTGGTTTGGGAGCCTTTATAAGAAGGAGGGAGGTCTTGTGTGAGGGTAGGCTTTCAGTTAATTCATTTGTATACACAGGACCTTTGTCGACTGTGGAGGGAGAGTGCTCCCTTGTGAGTGTTGGAGGTGTACATTGTATTCTTTGGTTACAAGAATATTAAACAAGGTGTGTGCAAGTGTTTCTTTTCAAGAAAGATTGATTTTTTTACTAAAGAAACCTATCAAATTGGTCTTATCAGCAGGATCCCAAGGTGTGGAGCGAGATGGAAGCAAGGATGAAAGTGCTAGAGGGAAGGATGGATGCAAGAATGAATGCACTAGAGGGAAGGATGGATGCAAGAATGAATATGCTGGAAGGAAGGTTTGATACTTTGAAGAGGTTTGATACATCAAGGAGTAAGGGTCATAAGTTGTTGTTTTGAGTGTTGATTGCTTTGAAGGAATTAGAGGGCAAGATAGGAGAGAAGAAAATATATGTGAAGGGGAAGGCAAAGACGAAAACTGTGATGGAGACATTGTTGTTATTGCTGCTGAAAGTTGAAAAAGTTGTTGTTTTTAGTGGAGATAGTGAGGTAGGTTGTGGTGTGTATGTCAAAACAGCAAAGAAGGGGGAAGAATTGTTGAGGCCTGGGGTTAAAACTGTGGTGCCAAGGAGTGACCCAACTATGGTCTGGGTGTCCATGGGTGCATCCACTAGGGTAGTTACAGATACATATCCTGAAATTACTAATGTTATAACACCTGCAGATCTAGCTTCCAGCAATGGCCACAAAGGAATTTCCAGGTTTCTTGCAGAATCTTTATTAACTAGCCATCTTGTATTACTCACAAGGGTGGAAGGTAAAGATGGTAGGAAAGAAACTTCAGGAATGGAAGTAGTGCAAACAAATTCAGAGCGAACTGCGATAAATGTGCTTTACAATGTAAGAGGACACTAGGTCAGAAAGCAGTATAAAACAGTCATATGGTCCATGGGAATCTTGGTAAAGAAGCAATTCTTACTAAGGGAACAGAAGGAGTCAATAATTCTCTCATATTGACAACCACCCAAGCCTTCAGACTTGAATTGAAAGGCAGTAGCCAGTGGGTTCTCTTCATATGATAACATGTTGATGAAGATGAGCCACGAGATTAAGCTTAACTATTCCAACCTTGAGGACAAGGTTGTTCTGCAACAGGGTGCAACAGGGTGTAATAATAGGATATAATGTGATAAGATATATCGGTGCAGGACAGAAGGAAACAAATTAGGAATTAGTAGTTAGTTGGTTAGTTGGTTGGGGGGCCTTTATAAGAAGGCGGGAGGTGTTGTGTGAGGGTAGCTTTTGGTTAATTCATTTGTATAGACAGGACCTTTGTATCCTGTGGAGGGAGAGTGCTCCCTTGTGAGTGTTGGAGGTGTACATTGTATTCTCTGGCTACAAGAATAATAAACAGGGTGTTTCCAGTAATTTGGGTGTGTGTGAGTGTTTCTTTTCAAGAGAGATTGATTTCTTTACTAAAGAAACCTATCATAGTGTTAGTGAAATAACTTCGATATCCTTTTAGAGGATGAGAATATTAGAAGAAGCCACTTTGCTAGCCCGGGTAGAGAGTTTTTCCAAACCTAGAGACATATCATGAACAAAGAGTAGAAAAACAGGAAGAAAAATATTCTTTGGCATTATCACTCCTTAAGATCTTGATTATTTGGCCAAATTGGCTTTTGAATTCATTAAGGAAAGATTCAAAAATATTCAACAATTCAAACCTATCTTTCGTTAAGTAAACCGAAGTATAACGAGAATACTCACTAATGAAAGTGACAAAGTAATGAAACCAAAAGGATGTGACATGACTAAGACCCCAGATGTCATAATGAATTATAGAAACGATAGTGTTGCACCTTGTTTTACTTCTTTTTGGAAAAGAAGACCGAACATGTTTTCCTAATTGGCATAATTTACATTTAAATGATTGAAGTTTGCTAAGTTCAAGAACCATCATTTAATTTTGATAAATTTGGATGACCTAAGCAATCATGCAAAATCTTAGTAGATTCTTATTGACATAATTCACATTCTAAGTAGTTTTAAGTAGAGACAGAGATACAGTCCAAAAATGCAACACGAAAACCTAGGGTTTCAAGAGAGAGAAACTGATACGTACCCAGGTGTTAGGGAAATCAATGAACCCTTGATCCAAGGAGGAGGAAATAATAAAAATAGGTGGGGCAGAGTTTATAAGAGGAGAGAAAAGGGTAACGTGGCTTTGTGACTGAAATGTGTTAGTTAGAAGAGAGAGAGAAAGAGTATGGATTGTTATATATTCTCAAGTGTAGGATGTGAGGGGGGACACGTTTAGTTTTCGGTGGAGTGGGAGGAGAAGAATTATTACGATTCTTCTCAGGAGTGGCTCTGGGCAGAGGGTCCTTAACCTTCTAAGTTTTCTAATTTATCATAATAGTGAATTTTCACCACTCCACTTTTCACACTTCATATTTTTGATTATTCTGTCTATTAGTAAACTCTGATTGTTAAGTAGAGACAGAGATATAGTCCAAAAATGCAACAGGAAAACCTAGGGTTTCAAGAGAGAGAAACCTAGGGTTTTAAGTGAGAGAAACCATGATTAACACTAGAAGATACTAAATGCTCTCAAAACAAAGAATAGAAGGTAGAAACTGGCTAAGGCAATATCTAGCGGGTGAGACCGTGGCAGTCCAAGAAGACTCCGACCACCAGAAGGCAGCATGTGTGACACACTGTTAGGTTCCTGGGTATGAAACCTAACTATCAATGCTCACAGTCAGCAAAAGAACAATGAAAGAATGGGTTTCTGTTATTGATACTGAAAGAAAGTACACAGATAGCACTAATGGAGGCCCAATCCCCCTCTTAGCCCTAATGAAGGCTTAATCCCCCTCTTTTGGCCAAAGTCCAGATGTTACAAAAAGAATATTCAAAAACTCTCCTCTCTACCAGAACCCCTTGCCTTCTTATAAAGGCAACCCCCTTCTAACTACCCAACACAATCAATTCCTAAATTGTTTTCTCTCCCCTGCATCTATTACCTATTATAACCTCTCATTAGATCCTATCATTACACCCTGTTGCAGAACAACCTTGTCCTCAAGGTTGGAATCGTGAAATTTGATCTCCTAGCTCCTCTTCATCATCATGTAATCATATGAAGGGAACCCTCTGGCAACTGCCCTCCAATTCAGGTCTGGAGGTTTGGGTGGTGGCAATTCCTCCTCCAATGACTTCCATTCTTGGATTTTATTAGCTTCCAGCATTCTGGTCACCTCTTTTCCAGAATCATAAGCCTTGAGGAAATGGTCTTCGATGTCTTTCAATCCTTCAAACAGCTCTCTCCCCTCTGCGGGTGTATCAAGAACGGTAAGGCCCTTTTTTCGTTTGCAGGTCCACCTCTTCACAGAATCCATCCTTCTCTCCCGGGCATTGATTCTTCCATCCACCTTTCCCTCCCCAACCTTCATTCTAATTCTAAGACCGTTCGGCCAATGACTGTAAAACCGTTCGGCCTTTGACTATAACTGTAAGACCGTTCCGTTTCGGCATTCCTCTCACATTCGGATTTGGTGGTTCTCTCCGGTTCGGGTCCAGCACTCCTCTTCCGTGCGAATCTAGAAGTCCTCTCCTGTTCGGATCCCTGTCCTCTCCTGTTTGGATCCGGCAGATTCCGGGTGTTCAATACTGACCCCACACACTCGGCGGCTCCCAATTTGCCTGGGTGATTGGCCTCGGACTGCTCAGCGACTCCCGATCTGCCTGGGTGATTCGCCTCGGACCACTCGACGACTCTCGATCTGCCTGGGTGATTGGCTTCGGACCGTTCGGCGACTCCCAATCGGCCTGGGTTATAGTGATTGGCCTCAGACCGCTCAGCAACTCTCGATCGGCCTGGTTCATAGCGATTGGCTTCGGACAATGTCACCTCTCCCCTCGTTCATCCCCAAGACGACTGGTCTTCAATCCCACCCCCGTTCCCCACCTTTGCGCCTCCCTGGAACTCCTCAACATCCCTTGCGATATGCATCGCCAAAATAAATTCCTGCGAGTTATGCAGTCAGACTTGATTCTGAATGTCCTCTTGCAATCCCGCAAGAAAATATCCTAACAGCTGCTCGTCTGGCACCCTCCTCGTTCGACCCGCCAATATCTTTAAGTATTGTACATACTCGTCCATTGTCCCCGTCTGTTTCGATGCCGCTAAACGCTCAACAATGGTTCCAAAGCTTACCACCAACGCATCCTTCAATCCTGCCCAAGAACGGTTATTGGCCTTCTTCCTCTAGAATCGGAACCAGTACCCCGCGCTACCCTCCATACTTATGTATGCTAATCGTCCTCCGATACCCCTTGTAACTCGAAGAATTTCTCTGCGCGATTGATCCAGTTCAGCGGATCGATCCCCTCAAAGACGAGCAACTCCACCCATTTCCGCCCACTGTTTTGCCCCTCAGTACGTTCGACTTCCCTTCCTCCTTCTTCGTCTTCCCGCCTCACCCTCCGATGTTCGTTGATGGACGCCTGACTTCCGTCCGATAGACCTTCCTGGTCGCGAGTCCTTCCTCCCAAGATTCACATGACTTCTCGTAAATCTTTCCTAATCACCACCGAATCTTGGCACAACGCCGCTATCTCGTCCTGCATTCCATCTGTCGCGATTTCCACCGCTTCTATCTGACCCTCCATTACATTCAATCTTCCATCGACTATGCCCTCCATTTTTCCCCCAATTTGGATCCGGCAGGTCGGACCAATTTGTTAAGTTCCTGGGTATGAAACCTAACTATCAATGCTCACAGTCAGTAAAAGAACAATGAAAGAATGGGTTTCTGTTATTGATACTGAAAAAAAATACACAGACAGCGCTATTGGAGGCCTAATCCCCCTCTTAGCCTTAACAGAAGCCTAATCCCCCTCTTCTGGCCAAAGTCCAGACGTTACAAAAGAATATTCAAAAACTCTCCTCTCTACCAGACCCCCTTGCCTTCTTATAGAGGCAACCCACTTCTAACTACCCAACGCAATTAATTCTTAAATTGTTTTCTCTCCCCTGCATTTATTACATATTATAACCTCTCATATTAGATCCTATCACACACACACTCACTGATGACGAGAAGAAGTTGTGTGTTTGGTGGCACATGGAGCACAAACTAGCTCTGAGTCCGGCAGGATTAGTCGTCACTCAAGGAGACAATCCAAATTCGATGGACCCTAGGAAAACTATGATGGTGGCCAGCAGTAGATGGTGGCTAATGGCAGCCTGCAATTATGGACGGTGGACAGCAGCAAAATAGCATTGGAAAAGGCTAAGACCAGCAGGGTGGTATCAACCCGCTCTGTTAACAAGTTAAGCTAAATAAAAGATTTTATTTCAGAGTAATTGAGAGAACTTGTATTCCCCTCTCTTAGGTTTTCATATTTATAGTAGTTTGAGGTATAACAGATATAATGAATGAGAGAGAAAGGAAGAGAATTCTAGAAGATGTTCTTAGGAACTAGATCTAGAACAAAACATGCTCCTAAGAACTAGGTCCAGCACAAAACACACCACGTAACAATAAATCCTATTAAAGATGATTTATTATAACATGATTGAAGAAAGACACAATGAAGTTAATACTAAAACGTTTTTTTATTTTAAAAGTCCTCAAATGTATGCAATACAAAGTGCATGAAAGACAACTGTTAAAATGTATTATGTTTATGTTGTTGTTTGATGTTGTTTGTGTGTGTACCCAACTTGAGAAGTGGGTTATATTGTGTAATTGTGTTCTGTCATGGTATTCTATATATATATATATATAGAATACCATAACCTTGTAACTTACATTTTTCATATATGAATAAAATGTCTTAGTGTTTTAACATGGTATCAAGAGCCAGACCCAGTGTGTCATTGCTTTCCGCCGCCGTCCACCGCCGCCGTTTGTCAGGCAAAGTTGAGGGTTAGGTTCGCCTAGAGAAGCGCGACTCAACCCTGGTGGCCGCTTCCTCAGAAACCTCCACACGCTCCTCCACGCGCAGCTTCTCTCCGATCTACGCCGGCCACCGTCTGGCCACCGTCACGGTTTTGACCGGTGACCAGCGGATCTGGACCGTCTTCTCGAGCGACGGCCAACATCGTCGGAGTCAAGAGCAGACTCCTCTTCACGCGCCGCCACGCGCCACCTATCTCCAGCAAGTTCCCGGCGCGTGGTCCTCACGCGCCGCCTGTTTCCGGCGACTCTCCGGTGCGTGTTCCTCACGCGCAGCCTTCTCTGTACTGGGTCGACACTGTGCCATTGCAGACAGTTTTTCGTAGCTTCCTCAGCGTGTTTTGGCCCCTTGCTTCGCTGGTTTGGTAGTTGTTGTTTGCACCTAGGGTTTTCTCTCTTAAATTTCACATTGGAGAGCTTCATTTCTTAGTATGGTTGAAGAGGGATTCTGATATCCCATAGTCATAAGACCTTGTTTCTTTTTGGATCCTACTCACAAATCTAGAATGACATCGTCTACTAAAACTAATTTCTCCTTATCTGCCACTTCAAGGAACGGAGCTAATGGAGGATGCCATAGTAGTCGAAGTGGGTATGTGCAATGTTCAAATGAAGAGTATCAAGAATTTTTGAGATACAAGTTTGAGAAATCCACTGGCCATTGTCAGTTTCCTTTAGTGCCAAGTATGTCAAGTGCACGTATCTCACAATCTGCGGAATGTCAAGGTTCATGGATTCTTGATTCAGGTGCCTCAAATCATTTGTCTGGTAACACTCGTTTGTTTTCCTCCATTACCTCTCAAAAAGTTCCTCAGTTAGTTACTATTGCCAATGGATCCAAATTGACATCTCAAGGAATCGGCAAAGTGTCTTTATCTCCCTCACTGAACTTAAATTTTGTTTTGTATATTCCTCATTGTCCTTATAACTTAATATCCGTGAGTCAATTGACACGTTCATTAAATTGTTCTATAACATTTACTGCTACTTCCTTTGTCATACAGGAACATGGTACGGGTCGTCGAATTGGAGAAGGATATGAGTCAGGAGGATTGTATTTCCTAAAACCTACCTCTCTTGTTTCTTGCATTTCAACTTCATCTCCTAAAATTTTACATGATCGTTTGGGTCACCCAAATTTGTCTAAGCTGAAGTTGATGGTTCCAAGTCTTAAACACATTCCTGTCTTAGATTGTGAGTCTTGTCAGTTAGGAAAACATGTTAGATCTTCTTATCCAAAGAAATCTGAGACACGATGTAAGTCTATTTTTTCTACCATTCACTCTGATATTTGGGGACCGAGTCGGGTTACTTCCTTTGGTTTTAACTATTTTGTAACCTTCATTGATGAATTTTCTCGATGTACGTGGGTTTATCTTATGAAAGAGAGATCTGAACTTTTAGCCATTTTTATGTCCTTTGTTAATGAAATTCAAAATCAATTTGGAAAGACAATTAAAATTCTCAGAAGTGATAATGCTAAGGAATATTTTTCTGCTGCATTTTCTTCATTTTTATCTTCCAAAGGAATTTTACATCAGTCAACATGTCCTCACACTCCACAACAAAATGGCATAGCTGAGAGAAAGAATAGACATCTTAATGAAACAGCACGTTCTCTGATGTTAAATACTAATGTTCCTGTTCATCATTGGGGGATGCAATCCTCACTGCCTGTTTTCAAATCAATAGGATGCCGTCTTCCTCTCTTGAGAATAAAGTTCCTTATTCTGTTATTTTTCCAAATGACGCCCTATATCATATTCCCCCACGTGTATTTGGGTGTACATGTTTTGTCCATAATGTTTCTCCTGGTCTTGATAAACTTTCTCCCAAGTCTATTAAATGTGTCTTTTTGGGATATTCTCGCATTCAGAAAGGATATAGATGTTATTCTCCCTCCACAAGAAGGTATTATATGTCTTCTGATGTCACCTTTTTTGAGGATACACCCTTCTTCTTGTCTTCCAAGGAGTATCCTTCATCTGTTGAAGAGATGCTTCCTATACCATTATGTGATCCCTTGGTCATTCCCGCTTCTCCATCTTCAGCTCAAACTCAGAATGCACAAGATATTGTTGAACCACCTTCCTCCGTGCCTGAAGATCCTCGAGACTCAGCTCCTTCTCCATCAGATTCTCAGACCATGGATCCTTCATCCTCTTCGTCCTCTCTTGACTCAAATCAGGCTTGGCCTATTGCTCTTCGAAAAGGTATTCGATCTACTCGAAATCCTTATCCTGTTTATAATTTTTTAAGTTACCATCGTCTGTCTCCTACATATTTCTCCTTTGTTTCCTCCCTTTCTAACATCAAAGTTCCTAATAATGTTCGTGAGGCACTTGATCACCCTGGATGGCGACAAGCCATGATTGATGAAATGCAGACACTTGACAAAAGTGGCACTTGGGACCTTGTACCTCTTCCTCCTGATAAGAAACCCGTGGGATGCAGATGGGTATATGCTATTAAAGTTGGTCCTACTGGTGCCATTGATCGTCTTAAAGCTCGTCTAGTCGCAAAGGGATATACTCAGGTTTATGGTCTCGACTATTGTGATACTTTTTCTCCGGTGGCCAAAATCAGTAGTGTTCGTCTATTTCTTGCCATGGCTGCCATTAGACAATGGCCACTTCACCAATTGGATATTAAAATTGCCTTTCTTCATGGTGATCTGGAAGAGGAGATATACATGGAGCAACCTCCTGGATTTAGTTGTGTTGCTCAGGGGGAGTCTAAGTTAGTTTGTAAATTACGTCGTTCACTCTACGGTTTGAAACAATCACCTCGAGCTTGGTTTGGTAAATTTAGCCATGTTGTGCAACAATTCGGATTAAAACGATGTGAAGCAGATCATTCAGTGTTTTATGGGCATTCTACTCCTGATAAATGTGTTTATCTAATGGTTTATGTTGATGATATTGTAATTACAGGAAATGATGTTGCAAGAATTGCTCAATTAAAGGATCATTTGTTCAACCACTTCCAAACCAAAGACTTAGGTCCGTTGAAATATTTCCTTGGTATTGAAGTGGCACAATCAAAAGAAGGAGTCATCGTTTCACAAAGAAAATATGCCCTGGATATTTTGGAGGAAACAGGTCTGACAGATTGCAAGCCCATTGATAGTCCTATGGACTCAAATAAAAAGTTAATGAAAGACCATGGTGAACCTTTCTCAGATCCAGAAAGATACAGAAGGTTGGTTGGAAAACTGATATATCTCACCATAACAAGACCTGATCTTTCTTATCCAGTGGGAGTTGTGAGCCAATTTATGCAAAATCCTCATATTGATCATTGGAATGCCGTGGTCCGCATCCTTAGATATGTAAAAGGGAATCCAGGTCATGGACTATTGTATGAGAACAAGGGAAGTACTGAGTTAGAAGGATATTGTGATGCAGATTGGGCTGGTTGTCCGAATGATCGAAGATCTACTACAGGATATTGTGTACTCCTTGGAGGGAACCTTGTATCATGGAAAAGCAAGAAACAAAGTGTTGTTGCTCGATCTAGTGCAGAAGCTGAATACCGATCTATGGCCATAGCTACATGTGAACTTATATGGATCAAACAACTCCTTCAAGAATTAAAATTCTGTGAAAACAAGCCTATGAAGTTGTATTGTGATAACCAAGCAGCTCTTCACATTGCCTCCAATCCAGTGTTCCATGAGAGAACAAAACATATAGAAATTGATTGTCATTTCATCAGAGAGAAGTTATTGTCCAAGGATCTCATTACAGAATTTGTCAATTCTAATGAACAATTTGCAGATATTTTTACTAAGTCTTTAAGAGGGCCTAGGATTCAGTTTATATGTTCCAAGCTTGGTGCATATGATTTATATGCTCCAGCTTGAGGGGGAGTGTTAAAATGTATTATGTTTATGTTGTTGTTTGATGTTGTTTGTGTGTGTACCCAACTTGAGAAGTGGGTTATATTGTGTAATTGTGTTCTGTCATGGTATTCTATATATATATATATATATATAGAATACCATAACCTAGTAACTTACATTTTTCATATATGAATAAAATGTCTTAGTGTTTTAACAACAACCATGTAAAATGCTTACCCCAACAGCCAATTTAAGCGTTTGATAACAGAATTGACGCAGTGCATCTTGCTGATCAGAAGGAATCTCGTCTCCTAAAACATCATCATTTGTCATTCGTGTGTCTGTCTCATGGTTCTCCTGAGAGAACAAAGAAATATCAAAGTTTAAAGCAAACTAAATAACCAAATCCAATAGCTCTACGTGAATATTGTTGACGGTGTGGAAAGAAACAAATGACATAACATGAAATCCAGCCCATAATTATTCTGTATTCATTAATTCTCCAATATAATTGGAATTAGATATTTTATTATAGACAGCTAGGGATAAATCTCAATTACAATCACCCAGGGAAGAACTTCAGGGATCTATCCCATCCAGTCCAAAGACCTAATAACTAACTCAATAACTTGCACTCACCCCAATCTTGGCTACTACCAGAAGAATTCTAATATTCAGAGAATTAGAGAGAAGATGATAAAATGTGATTTTGTTATTAAGTTGAGTTTCTCTGAACTCAGATCAATATTTATATTTTACTGCTACATGCAAAAGAATCTTACAACAGAAGAAACAGCTGGAATGTACTAGCACTGGTGAGCTGGTAACAATTAATACAACACAACAGACAAAAGGATCTAAATCATAAAACTACATGTCATCAATCAGTCCCGTACACCCTCAGGGTCAAAAGGTGTCAGGAGCTGAGAACCCTGAGTTTGTCCCTGAGTAGACAGAACTGATCCTTAGCCAGAGGTTGGTGAGACAGCTCCTTTTACAGACACTAAAATAGAGACAGGAAAAAGTAACCATAAAACTATCTCATCTACATACTCAATCCCTAACTATTTCCTATATTCATACCCTCCTTGCCACATAGAGCAGGCTGTTATAACCCAGACTCCTCTTATGTCCCATATTTATATTTCCCAGAAGATCTATCAATAACAAAAGAAACAGAGTATTGCATATCAAGAATTAATATATGAATCAAATACTTCCATTTTGATGTGATAAAAAATCAGTGAGTTGCATGGTCAGCTATTGTATATTTTATATATATGAAATAGAGAAGTGTACATTACAAGGAAAAGGTATACCCTATAACACTTAGGCTAGGTACATACATCCAAAAACAGCTTTATGAAAGCTGTACAATACAGTACCGATCATAATTTTAGCACAAACCAAGGTTATGAAATCATGAATCGCCAAGCTAATTTTATGATCATGAATCATAATTTATATCAAATTATAGTATTCAGACACAATGAAAAATCACATCAAATGTATCAGTTTAGATATTGTTCATCAATTTAGACAATTTAAATTTAAATTTGAAATAGATCTAAACATACCAAAAGTCTTACAAAATAAAATTATTAGTTATATTGCACTTTGTGAAGCCTTTACTTTAGAAGAATGGAAGCAAAGCAATTAAACAGCTCAATAGCATCAAAACTCATTCTGTGAATTATCCATACCTGCAAATCAGGACCTGGTACTCCGTCATCATCATCATCTGGAACAGCTTCACCATTGAGATCAAATTCTGAAGACCTCTTCCACTCAGGAGTGGGAGGACAAACTACCATTTCAGGCTTTTTCTCATGATAAAATGTGTACAATGCATCAATATAATCAGGCTTGTAGATTCCAGGAGGACGAGCTTCAGAAAATGTTTTTATTGCCTACAAAAAGGACAAATCAAGTATATTTATTAACTTAAGCAGCATTTTGAACAGAGAGAGTATGAGGAGGGAGGAGGAAAACCAGATTTAAGGTAACACCTCCATAACTGACCTGAGTAACAGACATAGACATGGCACGCATTAGATAGTGAATGATCATGTACCCTGTACGATTATGCCCATGTGTACAATGAACAAGTATATAGGTCTTTTGTTTTTGACGTAACATAAATTGTGTAACCTGGAAATGTAAATAATCGCATTGTTAAAATCACTAGGTATGAAGAGATGGATAACTTCCACTGGTTGCATGCACTATTTAAAAGAATTTCTCTTATAGAAAAGAGACTGGGTAGTTTTCTTTCATTGATGTTTTCCTTGATATCTGTTGTTTGTTACCTTTTTTTCTCTTAGGACGACCTCTTATCCTCTGAACTCATTTAATGTGTTTTCTAATTTCATAGTGAATGTCTTCTATAAAAAAGGAAGAAAGCAAAATATTGCTCCCCAATGAAACAGGAGAAAGTATAAAACTTTTCCTCAAAAAGGACAATGCATTCTCAGATTTGTATGTAAGTTTCAGAAGAGCTCTGGTACCAGGTAGAGAAAAGAGAAGCACAAGGCAAAACATAGTTTATCAAATAAATAAACAATTGCAAAGGTGAGATGATATTTCGATTCCGTGATACAGAAAACAAAAATAGAAGTTCAAGTGATACAAAGATTCTACAGAAAAACTTCTTACAAAACTTTATTTAAAGGAAAGATGATATTCAAATACATGCTAAATAGTTTTGGAAGTATATTTTCGGAGCATATTGCAGAGATAATAAAGATGTTCCCATTTCCTAGAGCTAAACAACTAAACTACATTCCAAATCAATCCAAAGAAAAATAAAGGCTAAAATAACTCTATTAAATAATTATGGAATAGAACAAAATATAATATGGAAAGAACAAGACCTCATAGACGAACTGGTTCACAGCTAAATTATCAGGTACAGAATCACGCCCCTTGCATTGAATCTAAACCACAATAATGATCTTCAAATGTAAGCACAAGAATATTGCACCACAGTTTCAAAGACAAAATTATCAAATCTTGAGATGGTGACTAAAATTAGGCTACGGCAAACCTTAACATGCTTGATGCCCTCTTTTTTTAAATCAGACACAGGATAGTATCGAGAGGTATTTGTCAAATCAATCACCAGGCCAAGCTGCAAAAAACCATGAGAACAAAATGGGAAAATAAACAGTAAACTTTATGCATGAAATAGAACATTAACTCTCTAAATTGTTTTGATAAAGACAAGAAGCAGAGATTGAAATTGGTAAACAAAAAAGATATCAAAATAGAAGAAAATTCAGTGACATAGAAGAACAAAAAACAGAGAAACAAAAATCTAAATGAAGTGTTAGATTTTTCTTAAAAATTCTACTTACTTTTCTCCCTAAAACTCTCTGTTGATGTATCACTTGCTTAAATGAATATCTTTTACCAGGAAGAATGCAATCACGGAAAGATTCACCAAGTGGAACCTTGGAAGGTATCATGCCATAAATTTCCTGGCCAAATGAAGGACAATCCAACCACCCTGCATGTAAAGAATAAGTCTTTCATGTACATGTAAAACAATTGTAATTTGGGACTGAAGCAAATAAAAATGTGTCCATTGCGTTTTATAAATAAAAAAATGTTCTGAATTGGACCATTCAATCCAAAGCCCCCCCATATAAACAAAAACTTATAATTAAATACTTGGCCAAATTTATTCCCCATTAACAACGTTTATAAAACTGAATACAGAGTGCTACTAAGGGCAGATTATGTCTTCCAACCAAAAATCACCACACAAATATACCATTGGAGCATATGACCAAAATAGAATGTATATGTATAAAAGAATAATCAAGTTTTACTATCTACAAATCATCCTATTTCCTTTATATGGTAAGTATTGAATGCATTTTATATTTTCAACAAATCAATCACATCACTGTCTCATTTAATATTAGAAGGAGGATTATTAGCATTGCACATATATTAATATTAATATAAAAAATTACAAAGCAAAAGAAAAATACATAAAACTAGCAATAACAAGAAGTTTTAGATTTCAAATAACAATAAAATGATATCAAAACACCAAGTTGAAGACTTCAAATAATGACAAAACGATCAGCAGCCATGGTGGTTGGGTGGAACAGTCAGAGAGTGGTGCTGGCTTTGGTCACAAACTCATTGTTGCTGATTGCAGTGCAGGTCAAATCAGTGCTTGTGCAGTGCTGGTGCATTTTGTAGGAGCAGGTGCAGGTTCATTCATATGTTGTCTCATAAATCAAGCACGTTGTTTTCTTTTATTAGGGTGTGCTGATCAAATGTACTCTTTATTAAAGTGTAACGAGTTGGGTTTTGGTTGGTGACCCACCCTCTTTTCTCTTTCATGGTTTTCGAAATGTTTAGGGCCAAAATTCAGATTGGGTCACCCAACCCAAACATTTTCTTTTCCCTTTTACGTAGGTCAGGTCACATGACCAAGCCCCTTCCCTCTTGCATTTTCAGAAGGTACTCCACCACAGCCATAGCAGACACCATCAACACTCCCTGACCACCATAGCCCACAAGAACCTGCCACGCCACCATCATAATAAAATGGCAGTCTGTGGCCTTTCTCCACCACCACTTTCTGCCATAGCAGCATCATAGCCTCTTTAGTCAACACTTACCATTCATGATAACCCACAGAAAAAAAAATGTCATAAGGATAAAATATATTAAGAAATGTCAAAATTTAGCATCAGTAGTTACCAAATGCAAGGCAGCAAGTGCTGCTTGAAAAGAAACTCTTACCTGGAGGAAGCTTGCTTTTATCATACGATTTAAGGTTCTTAGAAGGAAATAGCTGATCATATCCTGGTGACTGTGACACCTGTACAGGTCTGTCATCTGGTCGTTCTCTCTTCAACCGTCTCTTTCTTTCTTCACGCTCCTAAAAGCAAGCAGTAATAAAGGAAGTGAGTGAATGAAAAGACAGGCAAACAAAAACCAGCTCAAAAATCTTACTATTCAAAAACCCTAATGAAGTAGCAGAAAATACGCAAGATTTATGATTGGTTTCTCCAAGAATTACTGTTCAGGAATCCATCCTGTTCAATTAATATAGCACACAACATCTATTTTTGGGGTTGTGGTCTTCTATTTCAGATTTTTAAAAGTATTTATCAAATTCTTTTTTCCCAAGTTATATTACTTTTCTCTGAGCAACTATATAAAAGTTGTTTTCTATACAATTTTTGCATGATTGCTTGGTCATCCACATTGGCCAAAATTAAAACAAATAGTTCCTTCACTTAGCAAACTTCAAGTCCTAGAGTGAATTCTGTCGATTAGAGAAACATGTTAGATCTTTTTTCTAAGCGAAATGAAAGATTTAACTCTATTTTGTCATTCATTTTCACACGTGGGGGCCAACCACGTCACATCTCTTGGGTTTAAATATTGTGTGTTGTTAGTAGGATATTATTAAGTATACTAAAAGAAGTTGTTTGAGAGGTAATAGAGATCTCTTTGTAATCATTACTTCAGGATTGGAGTTCTCTATTTGTAGAGGATGATGTATTTTTTCAAATCGATCAATTGAATAAGAATCTTCTTTCTTTCACATTAATCCTTTCACGTTGATATCAGAGGTCTTGATTTTGGGAATCCTGCTTCCACATTTCTTCATTACGATTTTGATTACATAAGTGCACCCATTAATGTCTTAGTACACTGCCGTTGCTGCTCTCATAAGCCATCATCATCTGCCATTTGCCAGAGTCGCACTACTGCCAAACTACCTCTACAGCTTTTGCTGGAGCTGTCACCGGCAGAGTTGTCACTGGAATTGTCATTGTTGCGTCACTGCTGCCTTCGCAGCTGTTGTTGCCACTACCGTCGTCAAACTTAATCTTCCATACTTGCCTGATGACAACTGTCTTAATGGTCATAATTATCTCCAATGGGCTCAATTTACCAAATGCACGTTAAAGGGTACAAGTAGACTCAATCATATTGAAGGAGAGGCCATATATCAAGATAACTCTAATTTCCAAATTTGGGACAACACAAATCATTATATACTTAAGGGAATCCAAGACCACTATTAGAATGAAATCAGCTGTTACAGATTTCTAGAGAATCATAATAGTATTAGAAGACAAATGACTACCTCTTGCATACAATCTTGCACTACCTTTGACTCCTTTCAAATTTGGCTTCTCCACCATCATCTAGGACTTCATACTTTTTTGTTTCTAAAATCTATGTTCCCTTCCTTATTTTCTAAAGAGTTTTTTTAATCATTTAAATGTGATGTATGTGAAATTGCAAAGCACCATTGTGCCAAGTTCATCCTTTTGATTTGGTTCATTTTGACATTAGGGGCCTGCATCAAACTCTAGTATATGTAGTGTTAAATGGTTTGTCACGTTTATAAATGATTGTACCCATGTTACATGGATTTTTCTCATGAAAGAAAAATTTGAAGTTTTTACCTTATTTGTCAAATTCTTCATATATAATCAATTAAACACTTACGTTATGATAATGGGAGGGAATATGCAAATCATGACATGTCTAAATACCTCTCCAAGAATGGGGTTGTTCATGAATTCACATGTGTGGACACACCACAAAAAAATGGCATTCATGAAAGAGAAACAAGCATCTTCTTGAGGTAACATAGACACTTCTTTCACAAATGTATGTCCCTAAATCTTATTGGGGCAAATTTGTCCTAATTACAACGGTTAAGAAGTGAACTTTAAGCCTAACTCAATCCCACAAAACCGGCTTTTAAGGTGAGGTTTGCACCCACTTATATACTTTAAATTGGCCTTATCTCTAGTCGATGTGAGACTTCCAACACCCCCCCTCAAACCGAGGTATATACATCTTGAGCGTGGGACTAGACATTAATGGGGGTCCGATAACGGCCCGATAGTAGGATAGGCTCTAAACTAGCTCTGATGGTTTATCGAGGAGTAGGTTCACTGGAAAGATACAAACACCAATGAAATTTGAACCCAACCACATAAGGGATTGACACTTCTCTCAACCCAAAACCTTAAGGCAATGACTTAATGGGTCTTTCACCTTTATATAGTGCTCTACTTTCTCATTTCTATCCAATGTGGGACTTGACTCACACTTGGATTTCCAACAATCTCCCCCTCCAAGATGAGTCCCTTCCACATTGGTACACTTCCCCTCTAGTAGAAGCATTCCCAACTAACCACAATCACGAATAGCCCTTCGTACCACTGTTTCGATCTAGGGACCATTCTACTCGTCTGAGCCGGTCACCAAGACGAACTATTCGACTCTGATACCATGTTAAGAAGTGGACTTTAAGCCTAACTCAACCCCACAAAAGGACTTCCAACAACTACTTGTTTTATTAAATGTTTACCCTTACATGTTCTAAATAGTCTGAGTCCCATTGAGTCATGTCTTCTTTCTTTCCATCAGTTCATTTTCTATCAAACCTTCATAGTTGGCTGCTTGGATGTTTTGTGTTGTCCATATCCATAGTCAGCACCATGGAAAGTTAGATCCTAGAGTTGTTAAATGCATATTCACTAGTTATGCATCTATAAAAATTTTGGATATTGTTGTTATCATCCTCCAAGTCGAAAGTTTTTTACTTCCATGGACGTTACTTCTGATGAAACTAAATTTGTTTACATGCATCCTCAACTTCAAGGGAGAGTTGATTTAGAGCTGAGTCTTTTGAATCTCCTAAGTCATATTTTGTCCCTTTCATTCAGGAACCGTCTCTTGACACATCTCATATGGATATTTGAACAACTTTATAAAGGTTTGGTGTGTACCTATATGTATTCAAGGTCCAAGGGGTAAACTCTATTCTATTTCCTCTCCTCTCTCTTTGTACTTTAGTTGCAAGATACGAATATCTATAAATATGAATATGAATCCAAAGAGTGATCTAAATTAAGATATCTCAAATTCCCTTTTTCCTATATTTTTTCAAGAGCCTATTAAGCACATTATTGGTTTGGCTTAGTTATACCACCAAAAGAATCAGCTTAATACTTATTTTTAAACAAAAACTTCAATTCAAACACAAATGCTGTCAATATGAGAAGAAATATGAAGATAGATGACACAAAAATCTTACTATTCAAAGCCTAAATTTGCTTGACTCTTTTACTCTGCATTAGAGCACATTTGGCAGTAAAATTTAAATTAATCCAAATTCATTTAGTTATTAATCATAGCTCTCCTTTATTGCAAGTAGGTAGATATCAAAATGAAGTATTTAATGCAATTACTACCATCACCTCACTAAAATAACCAGCCAGAAATAGGCTCAACAACTAACAAACTAATACTATCAAGTCAATATCAAATATTAAAAAATGAATTTGTTCTCCTGCATATGCACAACTGCATGGATTCACATGAACATATGATATTTTTTTTCTAAATGGTGGAATGCTTGGTTGCAATTGCTGATGCTGCTGCAATACTGGCATAGTTCCTTAGATACTGTTTGGCCTGAATTTTCAGAACTCAAAAGTTACTTTAAAGTTGAAGTTACAAAAGAGAGTAATGTTGTTTAGTAACTAAAACTATTTAAACTTGAAAATTAGCTTTTAAGAAGTAGAAGCTGAAGTCAATCTATATGACAATTTCATATAGTATGCAATGAAGGTGAAAACAGAAAGAGATTTATAAATTAACCAGGCCAGACTGCAACCCCATAAGATGCTTCGGTAGCTGTTCAGCATTAATATTAAAAGTTCAAATCATCATACCAGAAAAACTAAAGGGATCAAAAAATAATGCAAATAATATTGTATGGAGTATATAAAACATCCACCCATCCGCCAATCAATAAGAATTAAATATTCATATCAGGAAACATCAATTTATACACCAAAGTAAAGAAAATATAGGATGCTCTACACAGGATGCTCATAAAATATTAGTTCAAGCATCACGATATCAACAGTAAAATTAAAAATAGTGAGGAACATCAACATGCATGTTGCAAGCTCATAAATAACAATCAAACCTGATGAAACAACGTAATGAAAAATCATCAACAGTTTATCCCATAATACGAGGAAGTACCATCACAGTAGTCCTTGTCCATGGCACCACATAGCCAACAAACTAGGTCACTGTCATGGTACAGAAAAGATATCAAAAAGGACAAAAATTTATATACGAAGGATACCCGGCGTGCTATATCGACTCCACTTTCTGCACGCTCTTCGGGTGCATGAAACTCTTCAACATGTATCTTCTCTTCAAAAATATCTTCATCTTCCTCTGGAACCGGCAAGGCATTCAAGTCCATTGCAACAATCATCAAGCATCAAGTAACAACATTCGTCCGCCACAGTATAAGCTTCAATGCCCCCACAACCTTGTGTGTCAGTAATTGCAGCAATCCTGCACCATTCAAAAACAGCAAACCCATCAACCAGCTAGCCACAATTACTACAACTCAACACTTTACGACCTTACTGCTCTTAACAAAAATGCAAAATGCCTTCAATTATGAAATGCTAAAGCAATCACGAAAAACAACAAAACTAATAAAATAACGCAAAATCAAGGTTCTCGCAATAGACCCCAATTACAAAACAAATTTTCACAAATTAAAAAGCGAATTTCCCACCTTGTCTCGCGTTACCTCACGTCTCCCAACTCTGAGGAGCAACACGTAAGCAGAATCAAAACTCTCATACACATCAAAATCCACCCAGGCGTAGAATTTAACAGAAGTGAAGGCGCAGAAGAGTCTAAATTCACAAACCTGAGCAAGCAATCCACGAGAAACGCGGAGAATCAAAACCCGGTCGATCACCACCGTTACGCAATTCGCACGAAAACGGAACCCTACAATCCTGGTGAGCTGAGAGAGCGAGAGTGAGAGTTCGCCTCGAAACCCTAGAGAGAGAAAGTAGAGGTGGAGAGAGAAGAGGTTTGTTTGTTAGAGTTAGATAGAGAGAGAAAGTGAAGTTTGTTTGTTGCTTTGTGTTTTAATTATCGAATAAGAAGAACGGAGGCACGGAGAGAGAAAGAGCGCTTAGCACTTAGCACTTAGCAGGAAGAGGTCGCAGACGAAGAAATTCACGATTCTCAACTATGTCTACAAATAATAAATAATCAGTGTTTTTTTTTCCTAATTTTGTTTAAATTCAACTTTTAAATTCTTAAAACAAAATTTTCGGTTTTATTTTTTATATCTCTCTTTTTTTAGTTTTTCACGGCATAACCAAGTATCACTATCAAATATAAAGATGTGACGGTCATATTATTAATTATTACGTTTAGATGTTGTTATTTTAATTTTAATATGTTCCATATTATATAATGATAATGATTAGAAATTTAGAGTAATAATTAATAATATAATTTAAGTTTCAGAAAACCTTTTGTACACGGTATTAAGTTTATAATTAAAAAGTTTTGTTATTATAACTACTGTGCCCATGTACATACTTAAAAGTTTAATTAACAAAAACGAATATTTATATTAAAACTGTAATAAACTATATACATATGAAATCATTCTAAATTTTTTATTAATTTTTATCCTTTTATAATTATATAATAGAAATAACTGTAACTTTTTATCAAAAGAAAAAGAAAAAGTACAATAAAATATGCATACTAAAAAACATTTTAATTTTTACTTTAAAAATGATTCTTACAACTATACATTAAAAATACTTTCAATTTTTATGTCCAGTATTTTCCGATGATAAAAATTAAAAAAAATGGTTAATGAGTATAAATATATAAAGAATGAATGAGGTACAAAAATTTTACCATTACAGAGTTCAATCCATAATATTAACTATTATAGACTTTAATTTATTTATATATATATTAATTCGGATTTTACAAAAATAAATATAAATATGTAAATATATTAATTATAATGACATTTGCAGTGTGAAAACAAGAAAAAGATATAAAGTGGTACATTGATTTTAATTAATTATGCCTAAAAGATTTTTTATATTTAAGAATAATTTAATGGATAAGACTTTTGGGTATAAAATTCTTTAAGTTTTTTTTTTGTTTATTTATAATCAAGCTAAAATCTTCCTATTAAGTAAAAATGTTTTATGAAAAAAAAATACATGATTTTTCATGACAAAAAAAAAGTAATTATTGTTATAAATTTATGTGTGTTTTAACTTTAAGAATGTTTAAACACCTATGGGAAAGACAATAATAAAAGTCTAGATGGTCATAGCCAATGTTCATTCTCAGTGTCTAAAGAATGTTTTTGTTGAGAAAAGAAAGCATAACATGTGTTTAAAACTTAAAAAAGTGTGTTTAGTGTAAGCTGACAAATAAGAGGCAAATCCAAGTGTTTCAACAACAGTGAATGAAATAAAGATGAAGTATGCAAGCCTTTTGAAGAACCTTTTATACAAAATATCTTCCATGATAAGTGATAACATACATTTTGTACCCACGTTTGAATTTCTATTGTATCTTCTAAGTACTTTTGTTATTCTCTTTGTTTTGCTTTTTGTTACATTTTTTTTTCTTTGAATAAATTAGGCTTTCTTTTTAATAAACTGTGCCTCTTTTAAATAAATTGGATTTGTTTTGCATTGGACTACTAAATATTCCTTTTCCTTTAAGCATAACATTTTCTATAAATATCCTCTTTAGCTAACTCATTTTGCATTGGACTCCTTATTTTCAGGTTTTTATTTTCATATATGGACATGAAGTTTGGAGTTTAAAGCTATTTTTCATACATTTTTATAAGTTTAGGCTGAAACACTAAATTTTCTTTTATATGAGATTACATTTGTATATGGACATCAAAGAATGGTTTCCTTTTGTTCATATGAATTGAAATTCGAATTTAAAGCCCAACTAAGACAGCTTCGCCCACCATGGCTACGCCCATCGCCACCGGTTCATCTTTGTCTAACATCATTGGCTCAACTTTATTCTTTCTAGTTCAGCATAGGTCGGCCTTTGATTCCACTTGAGCACGACATGCATTGGCTCGGTCAAAAACCTTGATTTGCAAAGACAACCCCCTTTGACTAGGGGTTTTTCTACAAAAATCACAAACTAAAAAAAGGGTTAAAATCACAAGGAAAGAGTCTATCTAAGAAAAAAAATACTAATTAGCACTCTAGTCAAATTAAATGATTTAAGTTCTTAGGTCATGGTCATATTGCATTTGCATGTTTCACCGTCACACACTTCTCGCTCTTCTTCTTCCTCCAATGAGGATGAATACAAGGTTTCAATTAATGGAGACCTACTAGATATAAGACGTCTATGGGGACAAATGCACAAGGACTTTGATCAAATTCAAAGGGAAAATATTTTTCACACTAGTTGTCTTATAACTAGCAAGGTTTGCTCAATGGTCATAGATGGGTGAAGTTGCACCAATGTGGATAGTACATGTGTAGTGGACAAACTCAACTTGCCTACTATCACGTAGGCCAAGCCTTACAAAGCTTCAATGGTTAAGTGAAGGAGTGAAATCTTGGTCAATAAAAAAAGTCCATATTTCCTTTTCCATAGGAAAGTACCTATATGAGGTTTTATGTGATGTTGTACTTAGGGAAGCAACTCACATCTTATTAGGTAGACCTTGGCAATTTGATATAAATGTTCAACATGATGGTCTTACCAATAGAATGTCATTTACTTTCTAAGGTCACAAGATTGTATTGAAATTCTAACTTCAAAAAAAAAAAATACACGAGGATCACCTCATAATGAAGTCCAAGAGAGGTGGAGGAAAGGAGAAGGTCAAGCACAATTGTCTCATCTCTCATAAAGAGTTACTTAAAGTTATTGAAAAAATATAGTATATTTTTTGTGTTCTTCCTTCACAGTGTCTATCAACCATTCTTGTCCTTAAGTCTCCTAAGTTAGATAGTTTGTTAGAGGAGTTCCAAGATGTGTTTCATGATCCTCCAAAAGGTTTACCACATATTAGAGGGATTGAACACCAAATTGATTTCATACCAGTATCTTCTCTTCCAAACCATCCAACTTATAGAACAAATCCCATGAAAACTCAAGAGATTCAAAAGCAAGTAGAAGGTTTATTGTCTAAAGGGTGGGTTAGAGATAGTATGAGTCTGTGTGTTATGTTTGTGATACTTGTCCTTAAAAATGATGGTTCAAATTATAATTAAAGAAGGAGAAGAATGGAAGATCGCCTTTAATACCAAATTTGGACTATATGATTGACTTGTTATGCCCTTTGGTTTGACCAATGCTCCTAGTACTTTCATGCATCTCATGTGTCATGTCTTAAGACCTTTCATATGTAAGTTTGTAATGGTCTACTTTGATGACATTCTCATTTATAGTGTGTATTTATATGATAATTGCATGCATGTTAGGAGTGTTCTTCAAGCTTTAAGGGATGCATCATTGTTTGCTAATATAGAGAAAGGCATTTGTCAATTTCATTTTTTTTTATTGTTTTGTTGTTTTAGTTATGGTACAATATATAGAGAAAGAACTCGCTTATTCACCTTTTTTTATGTTTAGTCATAAAATATTTAATGTATGTAAATTATATAAGTGTCTAACATGTTTTGGTATATATAATTTCATGCATATTTGTGAGCACCTAGTTTATGATTAGAGCAAATCTAGAAGATTTATATCCTTTTGATCTAAAAAATGATCATACATACCTTAGGCTAGTAAATAATCTATGATTTCAATTTTGTATCGTAGAAATTTTATGAAGATAAGCCATGGCTAAATAGTTAAGAAGTGAATGGTTATTTACAATTGTTTATGATTGTTCGGTTGCTGAGATAATTTTTATTCATCGCATCATTTTATTGGATTACTAAAATATGTTATTAAGACAATTGTATAATGTGGGTAATTATGTTGGGATATTTGTTAAATGACCTATTAACTTTCAAATTCCTTGAGCTTTGAGTGTCTTTCATCTTTGCTTTACATGACTTGGGAAAATAATTTGTGGAGTTTAAGGTGTATGTTGTTTTGGTGATGGATTTAGAGTACATCTGAATAAGTGGGTGTTAAATTCATATAAAATGTGGCTATCCAAGCTAAAAAAATTGGTTCAATTCCCAATCAGGTTTGAGAATGAAGGTGATTACATTGATTATGAATATAAGTTTTGGTTCAATTCTTATGAAATGAATGGTTAATAAACAATAACATTCATTTATGTTATCCATTATTTACTTTCATGAGTGATATGTTGAGTCTATCGAGGAGGAGGTTCACTGGGGAGACACAAACACTAATAAGATATGAGCCCAACCATATAAAGGATTGACACCACTCTCTACCCAAAACCTTAAGGCAATGAGTTAATGAGTCTTTCACCTTTATATAGTGCTATACTCTTTCATTTTTATCCAATGAGGGACTTAGACTCACACTTGGATTCCCAACAATCTCGCCCCTCAAGGGTGAGTCTCTTCCACATAGGTACACTCCCCCTCCAGTGAAAACATTCCCAACCAACCACAACCATGAGTAGCCCTTTCCAACAGTCGTTCATTTTAATGAGACTTGCTTACCACCGTTAGGTCTATCGAGGAGGAGGTTCACTAGGGAGACACAAACACTAATGGGATCTGAGCCAAACTATATAAGGGGTTGACACCACTCTCTACCCAAAATCTTAAGGTAATGGGTTAATGAGGTTTTCACCTTTATATAGTGCTCTACTCTCTCATTTCTATCCAATGTGGGACTCAAACTCACACTTGGATTCCCAACATGATGAACTTGTCGTTATACCTAAAATGTGGTTTTCCAAGCTTAGAAATTTCTTTAATTCTTAAATAGGTTTGAGAGTGAAGGTGATTGCATTGATTACAAATATAAGTCTTGGATCAATGCTTATTAAGTAAGACAAAAATTTTATTCCATGCATTTTGAATAGGATTTGTAAAAGTGTTGTTAAAATAATTGTGGGATGTGGTTGATTATGTTGTGATATTGGTTATTAAATGATCTTTTGACTTCCAAACTCATACATTTTATGTTTTGGTGAATTTTGTTTGAATTGTACTAACCATTTCCCTTACCTTCTATTATTATTGTCATTGAGGGTTTGATATACTCTATAAAAAAAACTAATAACTATTTAAAAGATGTATTTCACTTAAGAATATTGTTAATGGGTGGGTGAAGTTGAACTCAGAACCTCTCCCACCCTTTATTTCAAACCCTTCAAACCAACCTTATAGAAATGTTAGTGAGGGAGTCAAACCCACAATTTATCTCACCCTCCCTTCCAATTTTTACCATTAAGCTAACTTTATCGCTCTTGATTTGTTCTGTCATTATTTTGTGATAAATTGTGATGATATTACATCACGCGTTAAAGTTGCATGTGGTTTTAATTTAAGTATTTTCGATATAAACATTTTACTATACGAGTTTTAATATATCCCTAATAGAAATGTTGTACACTCTACTCTCATCTTCAATTCCCCGTATCCATTGTTGTTCACTTCAAGTCCCACTTCCAATTGCAACTCACTTCGTAGTTTATTTGACCCTTACGATAATCATTTCCTTTGCCTTATTATGTTTTTCCTTCTCCAGTTTGCAACACCATAAATCGTGACCCATCTGCTTTGCCCCTCCCTTCAAAACCTATCACACAAGACTAAAGTTGTAGTTTTAATGACAACTTCTCTATAATTTCAAAAGGTCAAGTTAAAGTAGTATTTTGAATTTTATTTTACCCAAAAGTCATGTTCATAAATCAATGACTACCCTTTAATGTAAAAATTTCAATACTACCCAATTATGAAATTTCTGGAAAAAAGAAATTGAACTAGTATTATATTTTTCTGCATATCCCAAATATATTTTAGGAATAAATATGTTTTTAGTCTCTAAACTTAGACACAAAATTAGAATTCGTTCATGTCTCAAATTTTGATACAATTTGATCCACACATTTAAAAATGAATAGATATAGTCATTTTAACCTAATTGTGTGTGAAATATTTTTGATGTTTGAGCTATTTACACCATTTAACATATCACATCTTTTAAATGAAAATTTAAAACACAATTTAATGAAAAAAAAATTGGAATCGTTAAATTAAAATGATTATATCCATTTATTTTTTAAGTTTAAGACAAAAATATATTAAAGTTTTGAAACAAAATTTTAATTTAGAGAATAAAGAAATATTTAATTGTGATATTGATTTCTTCTCTATTTTCATTTTACGATTTATTTCATAAAATATTATATTTAAGTAATAAAAATAAATATAAACAAAATTTAAAAATAAAAAAAATGATAGCGTGAAAGTATGAGGGTGCTTCTTTTTCCAAATAAGAAGAGACGTTTACTTCAGTTCTTCCTCTCCTTAGCGTTTGGAAGACAAAAACAGCCTTTTATAACCTTCTGACACTTATCTCCTCCTACGTTACAGTCCCTCTCATTTCATGGCACACAAGTCTTTCAAATTCAATGGTAATCTCACAACTCCCACCTGAATCCACATTTTCTTCTTCACTTTTTTTTTTTTAACTTCCTTTCCCTCTATCTCACCAAACAATGAACACGCAAAAATTAAAACACTCTTTCCTCTATTTGATTTTTGAATCCGTCAGAGCATATTCTCGAGCAACTGAGAAATGGGACTGCGAAATTCGAGCTTGTTTCTTCCCCCGCTCCTTCAGTTGCTGCTTCTCCGAACAACATCACAAGCTTGTTTGGAATTGGGAATCGTAGCGCTCTCTTTTTCGCTAGAATTGGCTCTTCCTCGTGAGTTTTCCATTTCTTCTCTCATTTTTATCTGTCATTTTATTAGTTTTTTTTACGTTGAAATATGTTTTTAATATATTTACGTGATATTCATTTTCAATTTAGTCCTCATATGAACATAAAGATGTTAATTTGTTCCCAAACGTTTATGGTTTTTAATTTCATTACATATGTTTATCGTCGTTAAAATATAGTAGTCAATGAAGAGTGGAGGAGGATGTGTGTTTGGATAAACAGAGTAATGAAGCATTTGTTAGTAAGTTATCCAATGCTGAAATATGATTTGAAAAGCTTATTCTGACAAGGTACACCATGAAATGTGTTGAATTAGGTTGAAAAGAAGCTTGCAGAGAGGTTATAAGACACTTTCTTAATCCAAATGGGCTTTTCATGGATCATTTCAACTGAGTGTCAAAAATAAGCAGCAGAAATACTGTAACTTTTAGTCCTGACAGTTCCTATACTGCATTTTAAACTCCATGTTAGTTTGGTGGTGTTACAAGGGCAACATATGGTGAAAATAACATTGAAGATGATTATATACGCATGGAGAACTTTTCTGTATTGGATCCAAATTGACAACAATTTCATGCGATGCATAGCGGTAGAAAATTCATTTTGACATAATTTTATTGTTATAGCCGCGGGGAACAAAGTGGGTCTATGTATTTGCGTCCAAATTTAGTCCATAGTCACTAAAAATTTGTATCTTAAGTTCATGAATTCATCCTTAATAAGGGGCTTTCAGAATAACAGGTTTGCTTGATAGGGTTGAATGCTTTAGAAAAAGTGGATTATATTTGAACTCTTCTCAATGCTTTGGATTTTGACGAGTTTCATCACTATGTCTTCACAGTATTGGGCACTCTCCCGCAATGAAGAAACTTGAGCATTTTTCAGTTCAGAAGGTTACAGGGGATGGGCGATGTCTGTTTCGTGCACTGGTATTGTCTTTTTTGCTTTTGTTATTGGCATTCAGTATGATATCTGCGCTGGCTATTGGGATGAAAAGATTAAAAGAATTATGAGAAGTGAGTAATGTAGAATTTAGATAGTATTGACTGAACTAGTCATATTAAGTTTGAGGTTGCTGGTGAAGGGCTCCTTTTTTTGAGAGTTACAACTTAAAACTGGAATCAAATCCTTGTGTGCATATTTACTCTGGTGCATTAATATTATCTCCTTTTTTCATGTACTGCAGATAATCTAATTAACCTTGAGATCTAGAAGGTTCTTTGAATGGCACCACTCTTCAGTAATAGGTCTAGAAAAGTTGGAGGGTGAATAATCACTAAGCTTGGACAGTGTCTTTACGGAACATACCTTATTTTTACGTAATTTTGTGATTTTTTTAGAAGCTGTATTTGTATGAGTTGTAATGCCACATTCTTTTGCGCATATAAATTTGTTAAATGTCAACTGCCAAATCTTTTCATGAGTTTGAGCTTCCACAGTGCAAGTTTTTCATATTGATTTAGTTGGTAAATGTTAACACTTGGTTCAATGACATAAGGTCAAAGGAATGGCTTACAACAAGGGAACAGTTCTTAATCAACGTGAGGAGAGAGAAAATGCAGGTATGCTTATATGCTACTGGAATGTGCGTGATGATACCCTGTTGTTTGTTTTGCTTTCTACTACAGAATTACATTATGTGAAACAGCTAGGCGATGATAGTTTTGGCTGTTTCTGCTATCAAACTGAACTACTTATCTTCTTGCCATGTTTATTTTTCGTGCCTTATAAGTTATTACCTTTTTCCTCCTTTCTCTTCGATTTTCTTTTCTTGTCAATGTTTTGCCTTGCCCGTGATAACACAGATGAATTAAGAATGGCTGTGAAAGAAGCTATATGTGAAAATGAGGGTGAACGTAATTTATATGAAGAAGCCCTCATTTCCATCACAGTTGATGAACCTCTAAATCGGTATGTTTTGGAAGCATTAACAGAAAATGAAGATCTCGAAGTGTGTTGTTAGTTTGAGTTAAATGTCATAATTAAATGTGTACTTTTTTTGTAGTTACTGCCAACGGATCGTACGACCTGATTTCTGGGGAGGAGAATCAGAGCTGTTGGTTAGTGCTTCCTTTATGGTTACCTGCTAAATTTTGCAAACTCTCCTTTTATCTTTTAAGGATAATACATTTCCCAGTTGACCTTTCGAGTTTATATGAGTTTAATTTAAATGTTTCACAGTGGATCTTCTAACTTTTTATTTTAATTTCAATGTCATTCACGTCTTTCTCTTTGCCCCCATTAATTTATATGTCAAGATGGTAGACTTTGTTGAGTTCTGGTCTATGATATGAGATATTGCATTAAGGGTAACTTTATGCTTTTCACAGAAAATGTATTCTAAAGATTACCGTTGAATGACTTCAAATTGACGTGGAAGTCAATAGACCCACTGAAGAAATATTTCTGGTATTGATAGTATTTATCTGACATCGATGAGTCAATGACATTTTCCCACAAGGTTTAAGAAAATATTTTACCTTGAGTGTGTTTTGTAGCTGGAGCTTGCTGGTTAATCAGACATTGTAACCCATAAAACTTTTATCTCATCAAGGAATTGGAAAATTTGACTTTCTTGAAATTAAATGATTCAAATTTTAGAGTTAATGGGTATTTTAGCTTATGCATTGCATATAAATGTTTATTTTATATAATTAATAGCATTAATAAATAAATGTTTAATATCATGTTTGAATTAATATTCATAATAAATAGAGTTTGGTATCATGTTTAATATTTAACCATTGAGAAAACTTATATCACGAGTTTCTAAGTAGAACTCCCATTGAAACCTTTCTTCATCTCTTCTTTGGAGGAATTGGTTATACTTCTTCATTGACTTTGTGTTTACAGCTGGGTGCACAAACCCTTTGAATGAATTATGATATACTGACCTATGACAATATTCTGGCAGGTGCTGTCAAAGTTATGTAAACAGCCAATCGTTGTGTACATCCCAGAGCATGAGGTATACGTTAAACAATTTTTCTTGGTTAGCATTTATCTATTTTGCTTGGGAAGGAAGAGCTTGCAATTAGTGTGCTCCTATCCTTTTGTTGAGTATAGTCACACTGTACACACTACAAGACAGATTAATTTTTTATCGGATATTATGCGCATGACTCATATCTAAATATGGATGGAGGTGGTCATAGATTTTTTGCTGCTAAAATTTGTTGTTTGGATTTAACTGGTAATTGATCTTGCATTTTGGAACTAAAATGCAGAGAGGTTATCTAGAATATTAGTGCATTTGTAATGATAAGCTGTCTTGTGTGTCTTTTTTATTAAATGGTTATCATGTGTTTTTAATACTATTAGGAAGTAAGTTTAAACTTAACTCATCCACACAACTAGCTTTTAAGAGGAGGTCTGCCCTCACTTATGTATTATAATTTGATTTTATCTCTAGTTGATGTGAGATCTCCAACACATTCGATCATGCAAAGGATTTGATATCTCAAGCATGGGACTAAATGTTTGTAGATAGTCTGATAATGGTCCCATTGCAGGTGATACGATATACTCAACAAATCTTGTTATGTTAGACTTTGATACTATATTAGGAGATAGTTTATATTTATCTCAATCTTACAAAATTAGCTTAAAGTCTCTTATATATTTTGATCATGATATTACTAGCTGATGTGATATCTCCAGCACTCTCGAGCATAGGATTAAATATTTGTAAGTCTAATTGGAGTCAATCTCAATTGGTGTAGATGATAGCATAATGGTCGGATAAGATGCTACTTGTTGAATATATGTTGGATGGACATAATCATTGTTTAATCTATGGACTTAAATTAGGACCAGATCGAGGTTTCCAAAGGGCAGGATTTGCTTTGATTAGAACGATTTCTAGGTTTAGTATTTTAAGGTCTTAAATTTCTGAAGTTAATGTTTGAAAGGATAGCTGGGTTTAAAACAGATATGACAGCAACAAGGTTAAAAGTTTATGTATCTCAGTAGGTTTTGTGAAGCTAAAGCTAGAGTTATGAGAGAAATTTGAGGGCAGATGCATGCCTTTTGCAACCCCGATTGGCAGACGTGATGAGGGAACTAGAAGGGAAACAGATGGGAAAGGTAAGAAATAAGGAAACTTAAGCCTATGACTTCTAGGTGCACGACTGGAGTAAATTGGAAATTAAATGTTAAAATATTTGCAAACGAGAAGTGATACTGTCAGACTTAGATCCCTGCCTTCACAAACATTCTAGGATAGCAGTGGAGCAAAGTGAGGAGAATTTTGAAAATCATATCAGCTTCTTGTTTGTTTACTTTATTAGGCATTCATAACCTATGAAGCTCAAACACATCTCTTCAATACTATGTCCAAATGTCCAAAAGACGCTAAATATTTATATAGCTAGTCCATGTTTTCTTCAATACTACGTCCAGGTGTCCAAAAGAGGCTAAAAATCTATATAGCAGGTCCATGGTTTTTAATCTGTGGCAGTAAAGATGCGTTTATATTCCAACCTTAATGATAAAGGGTTCCATTTTGATCCTCTTCCCATTTTTATTTTTGAATGGGAGATGGTAACCATTCAATTGTTTTTCTTGTATTTAATATTTCAGTAAACTCAGAATTTACTAAAAATTAAGTCACGTTATGTTTCTTCCTGTTCCGCACGCACCTAGGATATGAATGTATCCTTGTATCAATGTGTTATAAGGTTGCATCATATAATTTATCTACTAAAGTTTCCTGTTTTGTAAACTACATGCAGCATAGAGGCGGTGGTTTTGGATCTGGCTTCATTCCCATTGCTGAGTATGGAAGTGAATTTAGAAAGGGTTCTAGGAGAAAAGCTGTGAGGCTATTGTACAGCGGCAAGAACCATTATGATCTTCTGGTATGAGGAACTGCTAACGAAGGAGAAGGAAGAAAAAGTAGGAGATTAAAACGCCATTTTTGTAATGATCTTGTTCTATTCATCCACGTATTTTGTTTCTTGTTTGTTTTACGATTTTTGCTAGTCCACCATGAACACCTAGTTTTCATTTTTAATATGAAACGAAGTATTCTAAAACGATTTTGAGGTTGAGCACAAATGTAAAAGAAGTTTAATTATCCACATGGAAGAGCATTTCCTCTATTTTGTTAATTATGAAATTTTGATATACTTGATTTTTTTTTGTATGACTAATCAATTTAAAAATAACTTGATATAACTTTTAAAGTAACTATTATAAATATATATGCTGTAAAATTATTTCACATTAAGTATATAACCAACTCTCCTATAAATTATAAAGAGAATTTGACGATTCTCCAACCAGGTAAGGTTATATAATATTTTTATTTTATTTTAAAATAGACACGTACATTATATAATTTTAACAAAACGGCAATTCCGTGTTTTCTTTCCTAATTCTTAAATATATATTTATTTTAAATGTTTTAATAAATGGTATCCATCTCATATAAATATAAATTCTCTAATGCTCATAATCAATTTGTATACGAAATAATTATAACATAATGCTTCTTGTTTCTATCCATATCCTTAAAAGAATATATCTAAAGAATATCAATGTTGATTAAATATCTTATTAAAGAAAAATATATAAAGAAACTCCTATCTGATGGAAGATTACAAATATTGTTATATTATAATTAATCAATCACGAGTAAGAAAAATACTACGTAAATCAACGATTGCAAAGAGTATATCCAAAATTGAAACCACAACGGTACAATGAAGATTAAACTTCAAATTGGTAAAAAATAGAAAGAAAAAAATTAAGCAATACACGTTGATTGTTAAATCAAGTACTTATAGACGAAGAATGAAAATATTGAAGATATGGAGAATATATTCAATTAAATATATATAAATTGTCAAAGACGTGACTATAAATTCAAAGACTAATATGAACAGGAAGATAACAATGTGAGATACAAAGAATTGCTGATGAAATAAGACAAAAATAAAATTATCAAATTACTCAAAAAAAAATTCATAGATAAAATACTCTATAAGCATAGAGTCAAATCAAGTTGAATGAGATTGAGTTGTGTGTTAACCATTGTAGTATTTTTCACATTGAAATATATCATGGGAGTTTTATTATATTCTCCAGAATGATAGATTGTTATTGTCATTATAGTTGAGAGTTTTTAATCTTTAGGGGAGATAGAGAAGGATACTTGGAGAGGGATAACGCTATTGTTGACATGATCAAATTAATATTACTAAACTATAATAACTTTAATATTGTTAAGATAATACCCAACAAAATAGAAAGGGTAAAATCAATCCTAAGTTGTATTCCAACAAACATGAAATTTATTCTCAACAAATTAATTATTATATACAAAAGGGTTAATAAAATAAAAATAATAAAGAACATAAAGATAAATAAAATATTAAATAAAAAAAATAACATAAGATAGAAAGAAATAAATTTATAAAAGAATTTAAAAAGTTTAAAACAACGATAAAGAAACTTTTTCAAAATAGGATTCATCATTGATTATCTAAAGATTATTGTTCAATTAATTATTGTTTTATATTTTCAAATTAATCAATGTAAATTCTAAATTAATTTGTTGGCATTCTCATTATTAGCCAAAGTACATTCTTAATCAAAAGCAAGAACTTTGCGGATTAATCATAGTAAATTTAACAAAAGTACATTTTCAATTAAATATTACTATGCCTAATCATATCTATTCTTTTACCTTTTATATCAAGTAAAAACTTAATAACTAAAGTACATTTTATTCTTGTTAAAGTTTTTACCTCTAATCAAAGTAGATTCTCAATTATTAGCAACAACTCATTCAATTACATGAAAGTTTTTAACTTTAGGTTTAAACTCTCGAATGATCCTCATATTTGTTAAGAAATCTCAAGTGGGTCCTATTGTTTAAAACGATCTCAATTGAGACCTAAATTTTGTAAATTCATAACAATGAAGACCTTTCCATTAAGTGGTCAGAAACAACATCAAGAGTTGTTTGACGTATTGCACAGTAAATATGTTGATGTGAATGTTTTTATTACGTGGAATTAAAATATAAATTATGATGATGTATTAGTTTTTGACATGGTGTTATTTAATTGGTCATTGAGGTTAGGAAATAAATTAGGGATTCTGTGTCGTTCAGATTAAGGATTTCAACTGCATAGACCTTGTTGTTGACTGTTGGCATCTGCAGCATGCCACCTGCACACACATGCCATAGCTGAGGATCCAAACACCTCTCCGCCTCCTTCGATTTCTCTTTCGAGTCCATGAATGTAATCATCTCATCAACTTTCCCCAAATTGAGCATATCTTTTTATTGTAAGAAGGAGATTCTAGAAATTTCAAGGGCTTCCTAACAACATTGAACAGCGTTGCACAGAGAATCATCACCAAACCAGAAATCACGAATGTGAGAGAACCCTAAACCACGGAGCCTGCGAAATTGTGAAATTCGTAGCCGTCAGCGTCGTTCAAACTCCTCATCTCGCCCTCGCCATCTTCGTCTTCATCTTCGTCCAACTATGCGCCACCACGAAGACCATTGCGAAGCCTCCTCGCATGTTCATCTTCCACCTCCAGCAGATTGAACTCATCTTCATCACGCAATCAACCGCGACAAAACCCAGAACGCCAATCTCGTGGCTTCCATGCCCGAACAACGTGAAATCCCAGCGTACCGCGAGCTGCTCCCTCGTCCTCCACCATTATCGCTCCCTAATCAAACCTGCAACAAAACCCAGGAACCAAAAACGACAATCCCCATCGCGCTTGAAAACCTTAACTCACATAATCTTCCATGGGAACTCAAGCCAATCTAAAGAACGCGAATCGCGAGTCTTTATCCTCGCGCAACCATGATGAATCCATCAACCTGCTAACAAATCTTTAAACTCAATTGCAACCATGGAAAAAAAACCCCAATTGAAACGCGAAATCACGTCTTCCTTAATTGTCTCCCAAAAGAGAGAGATTCTCAGAATTTCAAGGACTGCCCAACAACATTGTATAGATCTAAAAAACTTGAGAAAAAGGTTTCGTATGAGATTTGGAATTACCAAAGTTGTATGTTCCTCTTTCCTTTTGCTTTTTCTTTTTTATTTTCTTTTACTTTACTAAATTCCACGTCATAATTTAAATTCTATTTTCACATAATAAAATGATTCACCTCAATACGTTTATTGTGCACCACGTCATCAATATTTGATGTCGTTTTTTATCACTCAATGTAAATGACTTAATTATTACGAATTTACCAAACTTAGGACCCAATTGAGACCGTTTTAAACGAGAGGGCCGACTTGAGATTCCTCCACAAATATGAGGACCATCCAAGGGTTTAAATCTTAACTTTAATCAAAGTAAATTCTCAATTAAAATTAAAAGCCCTTAGACTCCTATGATTGATATGTTATGTAGATTTAACACCATGCTAACTTGTTACAATGTAAAAATCATTATTTTTACTTTATTAAGAGACAAAAGACATAGAAAAATATAAATTACAAAAAGAATTAAAAGAACAAATAAATTTATTCATCTAATCTCAGAATCCAATTAAGAAATTATAACATAATCAACCTAAAACGCTTGACAATCTATGGAATTATAGAAATAATATGAAAATAGAATAAGAGAGGGTGGAGAACATGAGAGAAGAGAGAGGGGTTGAAATTAAGCCCCCCAAAGGGTTCCAAAGCTCTCCTAATTTGTTTCTCTAAGTCTTTTTATTTTGGAAATTAGATTGGGATTTGTTTCAGACTTTTATGTTATTATAATTTTCTTTTTAATAATTTAATTTCCTCCAATTATCTTCAAAATAATTCAATATCACTAGTACAAAATATACTTTTTATAGCAATTTTTTATACATGTTAAAATGCACCATATATAAAAAGTGATGCGGTGACAATATTGTAAATACGAGAAACTTTTTTATATCGATAATATTGAAAATAGGTGTCGCAACCGGAATCGCAACGGGACGACGATCCAATAAAAAAAAGATTATCTTTGAGAAGAGATTTGGAGTCGCCACCATAGTTTATTCTGGAAAACTACGGAAAAACCATAAAATGATAAGGCATGGTCAAATTGAACCAGATTCTTGGTTCGGGAGTCGGTTACGCGTAGGGAAGGTATTAGCACCCTACAACGCCTACCCTAAGGCAGTACCTTTAACTAAATGTGCGAATGTGGATGTGGTTTTCAAAGCGTTTAACTTTCCCTTAAAATAAAACTCGAAAGAAACAAACAATATTTTTTAGCTCTTTGGGGCCCGACAAGGATTGACCTTGCTCCTACGTATTCTCATGTGAGAAATCAGGGTTACGTAGTTCTTTTAGAAACTGTTTGAGAAATTTGTTTGGAAAATTGTTTGAAAACTTGTTATGGATAATTTGGATTTTTGGGAGAATGAACCTGACAAGGACTGGCCTTGCTCCTACGTATCTCCACTTTTGATGGAGAATCAAGGATCACGTAGTTCTGGCAAGGCGATATTGTTTGTAGTTTTGAAAAAGGCATGTTTTTTAGTTTTTAATGATTTTATATTTTTTTGGTATTGTGGTTGTAATATTTATATTTTTTGCGTAATGAGTACTAGGCTGATGCGTACGATCGTACGAGCACTCACCCGGCTTTTTATTTTATTGTTTTGCGTAATGAGTACTAGGCTGATGCGTACGATCGCACGAGCACCCACACGGCTTTTTCCTCTTATTGTTTTGCGTAATGAGTACTAGGCTGATGCGTACGATCGCACGAGCACCCACACGGCTTTTTCCTCTTATTGTTTTGCGTAATGAGTACTAGGCTGATGCGTACGATCGCACGAGCACTCACACGGCTTTTTCCTCTTATTGTTTTGTGTAATGAGTACTAAGCTGATGCGTACGATCGCACGAGCACTCACACGGCTTTTTATTTATTTTATTTGGGCAATAAGTACTAGGCTGATGCGTACGATCGCACGAGTACTCATACCGATATTTATTACATTAAATGTTTTTTAAAGTTTTATATATTTTTATTATTTACAATTTTTATAATTTTTATACAAAACAACATAAACAATTTACTATAGATAAATAAAATAAAGGGGTGAGGGTTACTGTACAAAGAGTCGAACGTTCGTTAGGGAAGACAAACGTTCATTGAAAAAAAGTTGGAGATCCGTTGAGGACGAACGTCCATTGGGAAGACGAGCGCTCGTGAGGAAGGCTGTCGTTTTAATGGGGACGAACGTCTATTGAGAGGACGGACGTTCATGGGGAAGGTAGGAGATCCATTGGACGAGCGTCTGTTGAGAGGACGAACGCTCGTGGGGAAGGCTGACATTCAGGACGAACGTCTATTGAGAGGACGAACGTTCATGGGAAAGGTAAGAGATCCATTGGACGAGCGTCTGTTGAGATGATGAACGCTCGTGCGGAAGGCTGACATTCAGGACGAACGTCTATTGAGAAGACGAACGCTCGTGGGGCCGAAGAGCTTCTGCTGAACGGCTCATGCAACACTTCGCCGTTTCATACAATACTTCGCTGCAGGTTATGGAAAAATGGGCGAGCTTGAGAGATAAGGTGATTGGGTCACTGCGGGTGGTGGGGTGCAGGAACGATGATGGTCGGTATGGGCTGTTGTTACCGGGGAAGTTACAGGGGTGCAATGGTGATGAGGGAGTTAGACGGTGATAGGGAGTTTCACGGATGGTATGGGTTTGGTTGCGAGTTTTGGTGCTCAAGAAAGCATGAGAGTGTTCGGTGGTTGAGGAGATGGGTGGCTCGCGAAGGTGTTCCGGGAGGTTGATGATGGAAAGAGGGTTGTGTTGTTGTGGTGGTGGTTGGCTGGGATGGCGTGAGGCCGCAGTGGCGCAAGGAAGCTGACGGCTTTCAATGGTGGCATTAATGGCTATGACGTATCAATGGGGAATGGATGCGGTGGTCTCGATGGTGGCTTCGTTACACTCACGGTGATTTGGTTTGAAGGTGGTGTAGACGATGACAGTGAAGTGACGGGTTTCACTGCTGAATCGCGTGAAGTAGTATGGTAGGGGTGATGAGTTTTCTAAGTTTTCCAAAGCCATGGTCGGTTTTGTTAGTTCTGAAGCTGGCGAAGTGGTCATGGTGGTAGCAGGGTTGAGAAGGTGATGGCATGCGGAGGGGAGTGAGCTGCGGTGGTGACTGTTACAATGGTTGTGGAGGTGCTGTTGCCGCAGGTCATGGTGAAGAAAGTGGTTTCGGTGGCGGCTTACAGTGACTGCCCCTGTGGTGTTGGGTTAGATGGGAACATGATGAAGATGGAGGTGCGATTTGAGAGGAGGAGAAGTTTGGATGGGAGTAGTGAGGCAAGGTGATAGTGCGGCGGTGACTAGGATGACAGCGGCGGCTGAAGAATGGTGGCAGCAATTTGGTGGTTTGGATGGAAGGCTTCCGAGGAAGATGATGACGATGCTAGACTAGTCACGGTGGGGAGTTAAAGTTGTGCAATGGTGATGAAGGATTCGAGATGATAAGGCAGTGAAGCAAGAGTTGTAGAGGAAGAGATGATTCCCGGTAGTATCAGGCTTCCCGGTTGGTGTATGGTGGGGGGTAACAGTGATGAACCAGTGGTCTCAGTGATAATGGCGCAAGGTGGCTGGGTGGTTTGGTTTGTGTTAAGGATTGCCGGATGCATGGATATGGATATGGTTTATTGATAGAAAGATGAAACAATGAATTGGTGGATTATGCATGAATCTTCGAAATTCAGATTGAATAATGGGCATGGGACAGATAACATGAACTCAGTGCAACATTATAATTCACAGTAACATCAACACACAAGATGATCTTTGGCATGCATTTCAATATCATAGCTCAATAACTTACGTACTTTTGAAGCATTTCAACAATGAAATACAGTCACAATTTAAAGTACACACCTCTTGAAGCTTCCTTTTGTTTCTTCCGCTCTCCGTAGCTCTTTCAAGTGTTGCGCCCTTCTCCTTTTTGCTGCTGCGTCACACTGGTAATACCTCTTCCCCCCAGTTCAGCAGAACTCTTCCCCCCGAATGCGATGGTGTCCGTGAGAATGAAGAAGAAGGTTGTATGGCCGTGGGGTTGGTTATGGGAGATGAATGAAGAGTGGTCAGAGGTGTAACGATGATGTGGTGAAGGAGCGGAGATGGAAATGACGGTGAGGTCCCGCCGGTATGAAGTGTTGGTAGTGGAGTTCGGTTTGAATATGCAGAGGTGACCTTGCTGGAGATTCAGTCTCGTTCTGTGAGGATGATAAGTGTAGTGAGTGATGGTCATGTAGTTATGAGGTGTTTTAGGGTGGCTGTGACAATGGGTGAATATGTGTGGAGATGGTCATTGGGTGAGGATAGGGGTGGCCTTTTGGTGTTGGTAGTGGTTTTCGAGATGAATATCAGAGGTGACGAAGCTGGAGCTTGGGTCTGGTTTTGGTGAGGATGATAGGTGTAGAGAGGGATCAAGGGTCTCGGAGATGAGAATAATGATGCTGGAGGTGGTGTCGGAGGTGAAAGTGATGATAGGATGTTGACGATGATTACTGGATATTGGTTGATGATTGGGGTGAGGAATATGGAGATCTCGGAATCAGGACGATGGGGTTGGCCGTGAGTCTCCAGTAATATCTTGGTGATTGAAAAAAATGAAGATCCGGTGAAGTCAGTTTCCCCCGGTCTTGGAGATAATTCCCCAGGGGTCCAGAGTGTGGGCTGTGTATAAGGTATTAGTGTTCAAGATGGATATGCCCCGGTGACCTTGCTGGAGATTCCGTTTTTTTTTCTTCCTTTTCCCTTTCGAATAAGGTCATGATGCTGAAGGTAAGTGGGAGGAGGCAGGGCGTTGCACGCGTTTCAGATGGCAGACGGAATCAGCAGAGGTTCCATGTGGGCGCACGTGGGAGACAAATGGAAGTGTTAGCTAGGAATATTCTCTGCTTCACCCCCTTTTTTAATCGCGAAACCCATACCGTCTGCAGCTTTCACATGGCAGACATTCTCGGCAGTCGACGGTGGGAATCTTCACTGACATATCAATTTAAAATGCAGCCAGTTTTGGACGTTCGGTCAAGAGCCTGCTACCAAAACGAACGACCATTACAAAGATGAACGAATGCTCAGATTACATGACCGAACGCTTAGAATCTGATACAGACCGAACGCTCAAAATCTAATTCAGACCGAACGCTCGGCATGAACGCTCGCTATACCGAGAACCAAACCACATTAAGAACGAACGTTCAAATGAGAATAAAACTTCAAAACCGAACGTTCACTACTATGACCGAACGCCATTTACCGAACAGCCGAACGTCCAAAGCCGAACGCTGAAGACATATATCATTGAGCCCGATCGTTCATCAAAACATTATGACCGAACGGTTGAAGATGAGGACGAACGTCCTAACACACCGAAAAGCCGAACGGTTAAACAGTGCAAAGGACGAACGGTCACTGTTTGGACGAGCGGCCACAACAACAGTGGGGAAGGACGAACGGTTTCAGCAACAGTGGGGAGAACCGAACGGTCACTGTTTGGACGAGCGGCCACAGCAACAGTGGGGAAGGACGAACGGTTACTGTTTGGACGAGCGACCATAGTAACAGTGGGGAAGGACGAACGGTTTCAGCAACAGTGGGGAGAACCGAACGGTCATTGTTTGGACGAGCGGCCACAGCAACAGTGGGGAAGGACGAACGGTTTCAGTTTGGACGAGCGACCACAGTAACAGTGGGGAAGGACGAACGGTTTCAGCAACAGTAGGGAGAACCGAACGGTCACTGTTTGGACGAACGTTTTCATCTTTTTTTTTTTATTTTATTTTTACTTTACTTTTTTTTATATACAAATTTTTTTTCAATTTTTCTTTTTATGAGGAGAATACAATAAAACAAAATTATTTAGTCAATCCGGACGAAATTGAGTGTTGACAGCTGTCCCTCCTTACTTAGATTTTACTAGATCATATGATAAACAATGTTTTCATATTATCAGAGTAAAAGATAAGTAAAGATAGAAATACTAATTTCGTTCGGATTTCAAAATACACAAGGAAAAACAGAGAATTTTCAATGAAAAAGAATCAGGAACAAACAGGGAATTTTTTTCATTTTTTTTTGAATTAATTAATTTTTTTTTGTTTTGTTTTTGTTTTGTTTTGTTTTTTTTTTCAAATAAAATGAACAAGATTAAATGAATGAGAAATTTGAATTTGATTGGGTTCGACCATTGCCATGCAGAGGATCGTTTGAAAAAGTAAAATTTGATTTGACCATTGCCATGCAGAGGGTCGTTTTGAAAAATTAAAAATCTGTACCTGACCATTGCCATGCAGAGGGTCATTTGAAAAAATTAAAAATATGTACCTGACCATTGCCAAGCAGAGGGTCGTTTGAAAAAAGTAAAAAATCTGTACCTGACCATTGCCATGCAGAGGGTCGTTTGAAAAAAGTTAAAAAAAATGGGCTCGACCATTGTCTTACAGAGGGCCGAGATACCAATGACAAAAAGCAAAAATTGGGCTCGACCATTGTCTTACAGAGGGCCGAGATACCAATGGCAGAAAGTAAAATTGGGCTCGACCATTGTCTTACAGAGGGCCGAGATACCAATGGCAGAAAGTAAAATTGGGCTCGACCATTGTCTTACAGAGGGCCGAGATACCAATGGCAGAAAGTAAAATTGGGCTCGACCATTGTCTTACAGAGGGCCGAGATACCAATAGAAGAAAGTAAAATTGGGCTCGACCATTGTCTTACAGAGGGCCGAGATACCAATGGTAGAAAGTAAAATTGGGCTCGACCATTGTCTTACAGAGGGCCGAGATACCAATAGCCGAAAGTAAAATTGGGCTCGACCATTGTCTTACAGAGGGCCGAGATACCAATGGCAGAAAGTAAAATTGGGCTCGACCATTGTCTTACAGAGGGCCGAGACACCATTGACAGAAAGCAAAAATTGGGCTCGACCATTGTCTTACAGAGGGCCGAGATACCAATGACAAAAAGTAAAATTGGGCTCGACCATTGTCTTACAGAGGGCCGAGATACCAATGACAAAAAGCAAAATTGGGCACGACCATTGTCTTACAGAGGGCCGAGATACCAATGACAGAAAGCAAAATTGGGCACGACCATTGTCTTACAGAGGGCCGAGACACCATTGACAGAAAGTAAAATTGCACGACCATTGTCTTACAGAGGGCCGAGACACCATTGATAGAAAGTAAAATTGGGCACGACCATTGTCTTACAGAGGGCCGAGACACCATTGACAGAAAGTAAAATTGGGCACGACCATTGTCTTACAGAGGGCCGAGACACCATTGACAGAAAGTAAAATTGCTGGATTGTTTTGTAAAAAGAAAATTTTGAATTTGTTGAAATTTTGAGAAATTTTTTGATTTTTGATCTTTGATTTTTTTTTTGAAAATTTTGCATAAGGTTGAAATTAAAAACAAGGTGCTGCATTTTTGTACAGGGATTATAAATCTTATTATGCATGAGAAACTTGGTTGATGTAAATTTTGAAATTTGGAGAAGAAAAGTTTGATGCATGTTGATTTGTTTGTCTTTTTGAAGGAAGAAAATTTGATGTAATGCACATGGAGGGGAAAACTTTGATGCATTTTTTTTGTCTTTTTGAAAGAAGAAAAATTTGATGAAATTTTTGAAATTAGAGGGGAAAACTTTGATGCATTTTTTTGCCTTTTTGAAGAAGAAAATTTGATGAAATTTTTGAAATTAGAGAGGAAAACTTTGATGCATTTTTTTTGTCTTTTTGAAGAAGAAAATTTGATGAATACATGGAGGCAAATTCAAAGTTGATGAAAATACGTACATGATGTATTGGAAGATTATGAACCTATGACATTTTTTTTAGAGTCAATTTGTTTCCTCTGAAATCATCCAATTTATGACGATCTAGACTTCCAATTTCTTTTCAATGGACGTCCAAATTCTAAAGTCAACTGTTCAAAATGAAGCTTGTGTGCCAAACATTTCTTGACGAGATACTAGTGTGTACATGCTTGGTATCAAGGGTTGGATTTGGAGAGTACCGGGTTGGCTACTTGAGTCTCCTACTCCTTAAAATGGCTACAAAGGCCAGTGTGAGGTAGTAGATACCCAGAAGCTGCTCTGGAACATGGTAAAAGTATTGGCATGGACAAATGTATCTGAAATGAGAGGGAATAAGTCAGGAATTAGGGAGTGAGAATATCATGTCGGATTTGCAAATTGCCCCAATTTTGGTGGTTTTAGATTTCTGAAGTTCGGGGCGAACCAAGATCATGCAAGGCTCAACAAGGGATGCCTCAGTCTTTGTATGAGCTTTGAATGTTCAGATGAAAAAATTTTGAGATTTAACAAAATTGCTCAATACTCTGAATGGGCTGAAGCATATGAAAGTCACGCCTTGGTTTTGGGTATGAGTCAATTAAGCGAGGTTCCAAAAGAAGTTCCCCCCACTTTGGGTATACGAATGATAAGATGGACTCAAAATCATACAAAGCCCCAAAGTGTCTGCTCCTGTTTTGAGGGTGGATCTATGAATTTTGGTGTGGACAAAATCTGAGAGGCCCAACAAGGGATGCCCCGGTCTTGGTACGAACTGAATATACAGATGTAACAAATCTGAGACAAACAAAGTTGCCCCAAGTTTGGGATCCGAGGGAAGAGTTTGAATGGGATTTGAATGTGTTCAGGAATTTGTGATGGATATGAAAAGGATTGGCTTGAAAAGATTGCCCCAAATGGTTTGATTTTCCTTTGTATAATTTTGATCAATAGGGAGTTCCCTTCATCCGAGGACATTTATTTTTCATCATTTTTTCATTTTTTTTTGACTGCATTGTTGGTCATTTTTGTCTTGTCTCAAAATTAAGCTTTATGAAAATTTAAGCAACCAGTATTCAATCTGTGTGGACTTTTATTGGGCTTGTAATGTGGCTTGGGCTAAAGGGTGTTGAAAGAAAGGATATAAAGGCTCAAATAAATTTTTGTGGGTATTTTTTTTGAAAAACAAGGGTTACCATCTGCGCTTGTATGAGTTATTTGTCAAATCTGTTTTGACTACTTTGCCCTTTCTCAAATTTCATTCTTTGCTTGCCATCACTTCGTGATTCTTTGTATTTTACTTCACTTTTGAGGAATTTTCTTCATTTGATCACTGAGTGTGTTCCTCTTGCAATTTGAGTCGACTTCCACCGTGATGGTAACCCTTGTTTGGGTAAAATTTTGAAAAGAAAATTCTTATTGGCTCAAATTGGGTATCAAAGGATATGTCTTTTGTTTTTTTGTTTTTGGATGAAGAAAAATGGCCACACATCATTTCAAATATTGGTTGTTTCATTTTCAAAAGATTAGTTAGGAGACAAGACTAAATGATCTCAACAAGAGTCATTCATTTTTTTTTGATTTTTTTTTATTTCATTTTTTTTACAACGGATTTCAGGATCTCCCAAATGAAAACCAGTGGGGATAACGGAAAATCTGCCCCAGTGTAAAACTTGGTGTTTATCAATTGGGCTCAAGAACATGATTGGGCCAATCTATTGGTATAGCGAAGGCTGAAGGATGATGTTTTCAAGCAATGCACATACATATATCTCTTAAGAATATTTGACTCAAACATTTGACTATAGGAGATTATGACATCCATTACATTTTTTGAAATCTCATAAAATGGATGATTTGCATCGAAAACAAAAGACACAACTTTTGCGTATTTTTTTTTTGGTTTTATGCATGAAGAAAAGTATATGAAATGAAAATGATGATGATAGTTGAAAAACAGATTCTCTTTATTTTGGTTTGAAAATTGGGCTTTGCAGACCAGCCTGGAAACTGGACCTTGCGGGCCGATACGAAAAATAGGCTTTGTGAGCCATTGGGGAAATTGGTATTTCTTGGCCAATGGAAACTAAGCCTTGCGGGTCAGTATGGAAACTGAGCTTTGCAGGCCAGTATGGGAAATGGGATTTATGAGTTGTTGTGGAAATTGAGATTTTTGGCCTCTGTGGAATCTGGGCCTTGCGGGTCAGTATGGAAACTGAGCTTTGCAGGCCAGTATGGGAAATGGGATTTAAGAGCTAAAATGGAAACAAGGGCTTGGGAATCAGTGCAGAAACTAGGCTTGGTGAGCAATGCAAGAATAATATGAGAATATTTGATTTAGGAAAACGTTTGAAAAATGTTTTTTTTTGTTTTTTACTTTCTGACACGTGAAAATCCAGATCGGATCGGACCTGAGGAGAAGTAACATAGAAGGAAGTTGGACTTACCAGGCACATTGACCCAATGGATCAGATGACCTGAGCCGTGTGAACTTGTCACAAGAAGATGACAAAGAAAACATTTTTTTTTCAAAGTTTATTGAATAAGCTAAAATAAATTCATTTTTTGTTATGAGAAGATTTCACAAGATTGAACTAGAGAAAATTTTGTAACACCACCAGACTCAATGAGTCCAACACTATTCTTGTTACAACCATGACAAAATCTTCAGACAAGGATCTGAATTCCTTTAATTTTATCTTTTGCACAAATACTTGTTCACACAAATGAAAAGGAAAATTTGAATTCAAAACACAAGATCTTCAAAGACATGCATTTTTTTATTTTTTCCAGAAATTCGGATGCACCAGTTTAAGAGACACCTCATATGACAAAGGGGCCTAATGGGCTCAAAAACTGTTCATCTTTCATTCTCAAATTTTTGTTACAAATGCAAAGAGAATTACACAAGCCAATTTGAACAAATGTACAAAACATCATTCAACAGCAAAAATGTGAAAACAAAATATTTTTGACATATTTTCAAAAGAAGTATACTCGAGAGAAAACCACGAAGGCCATTGGGCCTAATGTGCTCGAGCACTGTTCCTTTTTCAATATTTTTGTTCTTAGATTTACTAAAAATGTAGAAGAAGAAAATAAAAACAAACAAAAATGGTGTGATGTGAAATTACAAACATGCCAAAATAATTCTTCACTCAAATTTATATTTCAGAAAGAATTGGGTTCAAAGAAGGCTAACATGGTAATGAGGCCCAATGCACCTGAAAAATGTCCTCTATCATGAAAATGAAAAACAATTTTGAACACTTCAAATTTTACATCACTCCACTTATATATTTTTGAAAATTTTCCATTTATCATATTTTTGATTTTTTTGTTTTATTATTTTTTTGGTGAAATCGGATCATCCAAGAAGTATTGAAATAGGCCGGATCGACCCAACAAAACCCTACCCATTTTCAGATTTTCAAAAAAAAATTTTTTGAACTCAGAAAGATCAGACCGACACCAGACGGTTGCAGCGACCAGAACTGTAGACACAGTGGAATTGCTCAGCTATAAGTCGAGAGCTCCTCCGCGTTGGGCGACATTTTCTGATTTTACTCTCTGTCTATCCTTCTCTTTCTCACTTCCTCTTTGAGCGTCTGGATCTGCTAGGAGCCTCTGTCCCCGCGTGCCTTCGAAGGCGTCTGAGTCCTCCGACAAGCTTCTGCAAGCCCTTCTCCTTCCAGGTAAGTCATCTGAACTCTAAATCTCTCTTAAGCTTTCTGCTCTTCCGATCTTTCCTTCTATTGCTCTTTTCTTGCTCTCCCTTTCTTTCCTTCATTTTCATTTTTTCTTTCTTATGTTTTTCTGTTCCTCCTTCCCTTTTACTCTTTAGCTTTCTATTTCTGCTTTCCTTTCCTGCACGCTCTTCATTTTCTTCTGCTTTCCGCTTTGTCTGCTTTTATTTCCCTCTCGCCCTTTCTCTGCATTTCTTTCTGAGTCTTCCTTCTTCCTCCTCCTTTTTTTAATTTTAAAAAACTTAAAACACTTAAAAACACAACTGTCTTAACTTAAGGGGTATATAGGCTGGAAACCAGACGTTAATCTCCCTTCGTTTGAAGGTATGACAGAGACAATCGGGTAGAACAACGCCACGTACCCCATAAAAACAGAAAACTTAAAAAGAGAATTTAAAATTGTATGAACCGGACATGGAAAATATGGACAAGGACAAAAGGACATAGATCCGTTTAGGACCCTTTTTGCAAGGACCGTGAAACAGATCCGAGACCGGACACTGAAATAACAAAGACTGACCGGACAAAATAAACTAAAAGGAAACAAAAACGAATAAAGAAAACACTGAAAATACTTTTGTTTTATGCTTTTGTTATGTTTTTGTTTTTTTTATTTTTATATTTTTTTTTTGTAGAAAACTTAGAGAAGAAGGATGAGCGAGATGGAGATGGATAGGTATACCAGTCAGCGGTGGCGACCTACTGACGATCAGGTCAAAATGATGACCAATATCTACAACCACGGGGTCACACACCCAAGCAGAGCGCAAGTCGTCGAGATTGCGTCTCGACTAAGGGTTTTCGCAGATGTCAGCGAATACAACGTGCACTGCTGGTTCAACAACCATGGCAATCGGGTCAGGCGCTGGCAAGCGGAGATGGACCCCACTGGCACTCTCTTCTCGCAACTGCCGCTATACATGTATGGTAAGCATCCTGATCACCTTCATCCCCCCCCCTTTTTTTTTTGAAAATTTTGTTTCTCTTATTATTGACAAAAAGTTTTTTTTTTGGAAAGAATACGACTGGGTGATCATGAAGGCCCCGAGGCTGCTGGACTTGTTCCCCGTTCCAATCATCATTGATGACGATAGGGACGAACGACAAATCCCTCCACCCATGCTTTTCACATTCCGGACCAGAGCTCCCTCGACGGAGCTCTCCCTCAGACCACCGCAACCAGCTCGGGAATTTTTTCGCTGAAAATTTTTTTATTAATATTTTCATGGTCTGTAACTTAACGATCACCAGTGATCGAACTCTGAACATTGTTTATTTGCTTTTGATTTATTTTCTGCTCTTTTTTCTTTTTTATTTGAATTTGCGACCTTGCTTTTCTCTGTTATATCTGCTTTTTTTTTGCATTTTTATCTTATTTATCAAATGTTAAGATCGTATGAGTGTAATTAAATTGATGTCCTTGTTCAAAATCAACTCTCCGACCTTACTGTAAATCTCTCTTTTTATTGTGAAATAAACTGGATTTTTATGCTTTCTTTTTATTTGGTCAAAACAAGATTTTCCAACAATTATGTATATAGAAAAAAGATGGGCTAAAATAATTTATTTACAAGAAAATAAGGGAAAATGAATTCAAATAAAAACATGAGATCTGAAGTAAAAGGGATAAGCAAAATTTCAATGAAATACGTGTATGAAACAACGAAAGAAACTGGCTCAAGACAAGCCTCAAATGGAAAACACGCTACAATACACGCTGAAATAACTGTATGGGTGGAAAACACGTCTTGCAAGAAAACATCAAATTCGGGAAAATCTGACACTGCAACCTTACTCTTGATTAACAAATTTGATATTTTCGAAAAAACATGAGTTTGGTAATTTGCAAGTAAGACAAGTGACTCAAGATTTTTTTCAATTTTTTTTTCCGCAATACCCTTTAAGGACTCGATTTCCAGCACTGCTTTGAGAACCTTATAGTGAATGTTCACATTGAAAGTCATGGATGAAGGTGCTATATCGATGCGCATACCTCCTCGGTAGTAAGACACTTCACAACATCAAATTCTCTTGTATAATGACTTATGTTTTCCTAAAGCCCAATTCATCGAGCTTTAAACATCTTGAATCAATTAAAGTTTGGCTTTGCGCTGGAACATCCAACACTTTCGATGAAACCATAAGCCCTGGATCATGGAAGTTTAACAGGCTTCACGAAACCAGTAGACAAGGCCTTTTCGTAGGACACTTGGTAGCATCACGCGTAAGTCTCCTCTCCGTCCAAATCTGCTTCTGCAACTCCTCTGCATCAACTTTTAAAGAGAAGGGTTCAATAATTGAGTCACACGAGTGTCCAATTTTCTGGACGAGCATCCCAATTCTGGACGAGCATGGACGAACGTCCTCTGCTAGACGAGCGTGTCGAGCGTTCTGGACTAGCGTGGACGAGCGTGGACGAGCGTCCACTTTCTGGACGAACGTCCTATTTCTGGACGAACGTCCTCTGCGTGCTGAACGAGCGTCGCTATGGAACGAGCGTGCGCTCGCTATGTGACGAGCGTCCATGCAACACTTTCAAACTTGACGCTTCATCCACCTTTTATGGCTTTCACAATTTTTCTAGCACCTCAAATTTGTGCCTGACAACCTCAACATTGACTTGGTGTGAAGATTTCAACTCAGGCAGCTTTGTCCTCATCGTGCTCACAATGCTTGGCTTAATAATTTCCCCAAAGGACCATGCAAGTGGTTGTCCCCAGCTTGTTTCCTCTTTCAAATGTGTTCTCCTTGGTCTTTTGTGGGCTTCATGACCCGAGTCTGCCTCTCGCGGCGGAGTGTAATACGAGGAAAGACCAATAAGGAGGGAAAATTTGTGCCACTCAAACTCTATTGTAGTTGTGGTGTGTACAAATCTCCAAGTCATTGTAAGGCTGTCAACACTCAATTTCGTCCGGATTGACTAAATAATTTGTTTTGTTGTTTTCTCCTCATAAAAAGAAAAAATGAAAAAAAAATGGAAATAAAAAAAAAATATATAAAATAAAATAAAAAGTAAAAAAAAAAAAAAAAAAAAAGATGAAAACGTTTGTCCAAACAGTGACCGTTCGGTTCTCCCCACTGTTGCTGTGACCGTTCGTCCAAATAGTGAGCGTACGTCCTTCCTCACTGTTGCTGAGAGCGTACGTCCTTCCTCACTGTTGCTGAAAGCGTTCGTCCTTCCCCACTGTTGCTGAGGCCGTTCGTCCAAATTGTTCAACCGTTCGTCCAAACTGTTCAACCGTTCGTCCTTCCCCACTGTTGTTCAACCGTTCGTCCAAACTGTTCAACCGCTCGTCCTTTCCCACTGTTGCTGTGGCCGCTCGTCCAAACAGTGACCGTTCGTCCTTCCTCACTGTTTCTGAAAGCGTTCGTCCTTCCCCACTGTTGTTCAACCGTTCGTCCTTCCGCACTGTTGCTGTGACCGTTCGTCCTCACCCTTATGCGACCGATCGACACTTGACTGTTTGACCGTTCGGCATTTCGTTTCTTTAGGACGTTCGTCCTCATCTTCAACCGTTCGGTCATCCTCAAACGTTCACTATTCGAGCGTTCGGCCATTTGTTCATTTTGGACGTTCGTCCTCGCCCTCAACTGTTCAACCTCTCATGTTTACCGTTCGGTCATTGTGTTTATTAAGCGTTCGGTTATTTTGTTTATTAAACGTTCGGTTATTTTGTGTAATAAATGTTCGGTCTTCATTTGAACGTTCGCTTTTCATTCGAACGTTCGTCCTCCACCATTCGTACTTTGCCCTTATTTGGACGCTCGTTCTTACTGACTTTTAGGGCGTTCGGCAAACAGTGTGTTGAGACGTTCGTCCAGATCGTTCCTGCCTATTCTGACGCTCGTCCAAATCCTGGCCTTTCTACCGCTCGTCCATAATTTCCCCCCCCCCCTACCGCTCGTCCTAACCATCGTAACAGCTTCCACCATCACCAACCTCACACGAATGAGTGCTCCCACCGTCCCACTGTTTCCCACTAATGTTTCCCACTATTCACCACCGTAACAACTTCCACCATCCCACTTCCAATATTCCACCTCCACTTTCAACTTCCACCATCCCACTGACTCCCACTAATGATTCCCACTAATCCCCACTTGATTTCCACTAATAATTCCACTTTCAACATCTACCGACATGGAGGTCTCTGCTCAGGGGGGCTGATCTTCATTTTTGGATCACCAACACTTACCATCAGGAAAGAGGAGGCCAGAATGATGATCCATTCCCAATAACCCGAATTCCCCCACGGCTACTGGAATACCTCTACCTTCAACCATGATCCATCTCTTCATCCTTACACCCACATGCTACTAGTAACTGCCCATCATCCATATCCACCACTGACCCCTCTCTGATCATTTCCATCCTTATATCACCATCAACACCAAATCCTTATACACGACCAACATCATCATCTTCAAACCGGTCTTCACGGGTCAGCCACCAAAGCCACCCTCATCTCCATTCCAACATCCCTTTCTTCTTCATTTTCAACCCCAACATCCCAAACCCAATGCCACGATCAACCTTACCTCACGGCCAACCTCTATCATCACCTTGTTTTTCTGCATTTTGATCATCAAGTGTTAATGACTATAGTCAACACCTCTGAGCATTTTCTCCACCTTCACACCTAATCATCAATCTTCACCCTTACCTCACGGCCATTCCCCCAATCTTCATCATCTTAACATCATCTTCAACACCTCATGACCACAACCATTTTTCCTTTCTCACTACCAACTCTGTTATCTTCAACGCCGGTGATCATCTTCAAGACCCCGGGAACACCCGCACATCCCTTCCCTCTTCGTTTTCACCTCACGACCAACTTCATCATCTTCTTCCATAATATCAGCAACAACAACATCCCCTATTCATCTCAAACGCCCACTGCTACTAGAAACGGCCATCCTCCATATTCACACACAGTCAATATCATCACCTTCATTTCCAATACGCCTCACGACCATCCTTATACCATTTCATGGCAGCACCTTAGTCTTCCTCTATTTCCTCCGTTTTCATCATCATAACAAACAGAAAACCAAATTTGAGTGTCATCGGAGACTCTGCCTCAGCCTTTGCCCATCGCCCCTGATCCAAACCCGAACCACCATCCTTTACCTCCGCGTATGTCTATCGCGACCCTCATCACCAGCACACTTCGGATCCAGTCACCATCGTTCTCCGCCTCTGCCATCTTCGTCGGCAACTATCGGTTATGGAGGGCGTCGCCGCCTCTACCTCGCAGCCGCCGTCTTCTTCTCTCCTAGGTCAATACCCGCCACCACGAGCTCCAGCCCCGACGTTTCCGACCCGGCAGCAAGAGAGGTCGCAGCCAGCAAGAAAGGTCGCCGTTGTCCTCCAGCATCAAGCCCTCGCCGACGGCCGCCCATCACCTCCCCATGCAGTGGCTGCCAAGCCTAGGAAGGAAGGGGCTCGCCCCCTTGTCTGATTCTTAACCCTGAAGAAGAGTTTGGGCTTGGAGCCCGTTTTGGTTTCTTAATAAAAAATAATAAAAAAAAAAATAATAAAAAATAGCTTTCTGCAGTCCACGGTTTTCATCTTTACACCTCCTTCCATTTGGAATGAAGCTTTCTGCAAACAAAATAAAAAGAAGAATTGGGCCTCACAAGCGTACACTCAATGCACCCCCCAATTTCATCTTGACACCCCTGATGGATACAAAGACAAAAGAGGGGATTTTGGCCCAAACAAAGAAGCATCAATTTCACACGTCACTCCTGGTTTTATCTCTACATCCCTGATTTGTTTCTCTTGTTTTATTTTTAGGCTTTTGTTTCTTTATTTTTATTATTTGTTTGGTTATTAGTTTTTACTGATGTAACCCCTTGTAAGATAACCCCCATCCCTCTGTACTGTTTTTGTCTTGTTTATTTATCTGCATACACTCATTTTTTTATAATGAACAAAAATTACAAAAATAAATAAATAAAATAAATATAATAATGAATTTGACAAAATCCAAAAATACGTTTTAAAGGTTTAGGCACATGTGTGATCGCACGCATCGTCCTTGTGCCAAAAACCTTTTCTCTTTCTTCAAAAATACCAAAAAATAATGTTTTAAAGGTTTAGGCACATGTGTGATCGCACGCATCGTCCTTGTGCCAAAAACCTTTTCTCTTTCTTCAAAAATACCAAAAAATATGTTTTAAAGGTTTAGGCACATGTGTGATCGCACGCATCGTCCTTGTGCCAAAAACCTTTTCTCTTTCTTCAAAAATACCAAAAAAATATGTTTTAAAGGTTTAGGCACATGTATGATCGCACGCATCGTCCTTGTGCCAAAAACCTTTTCTCTTTCTTCAAAATACCAAAAATACGTTTTAAAGGTTTAGGCACATGTGTGATCGCACGCATCGTCCTTGTGCCAAAAACCTTTTCTCTTTCTTCAAAAATACCAAAAAAATATGTTTTAAAGGTTTAGGCACATGTGTGATCGCACGCATCGTCCTTGTGCCAAAAACCTTTTCTCTTTCTTCAAAATACCAAAAATACGTTTTAAAGGTTTAGGCACATGTGTGATCGCACACATCGTCCTTGTGCCAAAAACCTTTTCCCTTTCTTCAAAAATACCAAAAAAATATAAAAATCCTCAAAAACCAAAAACATCTACTTTTCAAACTTAAACAATATCGCCTTCCAGAACTACGTGATCCTTGATTCTCCATCAAAAGTGGAGATACGTAGGAGAAAGGCCAGTCCTTGTCAGGCTCACTCTCCCAAAAATCCAAATCATTTTCCAAACAAATTCTCAAACAATTTTCAAACAAATTTCCAAGCAGTTTTCAAATGAACTACGGAACCCTGATTTCTCATTCTGCATGAGAATACGTAGGAGCAAGGTCAATCCTTGTCGGGCCCAAAAAGCTAAAAAATATTGTTTGTTTCTTTAGAGTTTTATTTCAAGGGAATGTTAAACACTTTGAAAACCACATCCACATTCGCGCATTTAGTTAAAGGTACTGCCTTAAGGCAGGCGTTGTAGGGTGCTAATACCTTCCCTACACGTAACCGACTCCCGAACCAAGAATCTGGTTCATTTTGACCATGCCTTATCATTTTATGGTTTTTCCGTAGTTTTCCAGAATAAACTATGGTGGCGACTCCAAAATCTCTTTTTCAAAATATATTAATCTTCTTTTATTGGATCGTCGTCCCGTCGCGATTCCGGTTGCGACAGATGGCGACTCCACTGGGGAGCATGAGAGTCAGGCCATTTAATTAGATGTGCGAATTCAATGTGGTTTTTCTTTGTGTTTTTCTTCCCTTTCTTTTTCTTTATCTTTGTTTGATTTTTGTCATAATTGTATGTGTGTTTGTTTTGTTTATATTGAACCCTAGGGTAGAAAACATGTTATATCTGCCTAGGATTTTTCTGGTTGTTTTGCAGGTGAGGGTTTGGGGTGTATAATTGCATTCTCCCTTCACACACACACAATATGCATATCATGAGTGGGGCCCTATACCCGGGTCTGAGCGCAACTTAGAAATAGAGGGGTTGTGTAGCGGTGTCATTTGGGACATACTTCCTGTTTGGCTATCGTGAGAACCCCAGCCAGAGTCTGTTCTCTTCATTTGTGTCTCCACATCTAGTTGATTACTCTGACTGTTGTGGAGAAACAGTGAAAAGAGCCATAGCTCTGGTGGCCTGATTTAAGCATTAGGGAGCTATCCTTGTGAGTGCATATATTTGGCCTTAGAACTTCAGTCATCCAACCTTTGATAAGGCACAAAAGGGAGAAATGTGTATTCTTATAACCCTCATTGTTCGCTTAATAAAAATCACGCACCTTGTACATATCCTCATATCTCTTTATCTTTTTTTTCTTTCTTTTGCTTTTTCCTTTTTTTCGCTCATTGTTTTTCTTGATAGTCTTGTCACATTTTGTGGATTCTAGTCAAAAATTATAAAGTTGTGATTAAGGCCCTTAAGCTAAAAATGGAAATTAACATGGAATTTGAGTCGGGGTATAATAATTTGGTGAGTTTGTTAGAGGGGAAGAATTTGGGAAAGTATTAAATGCAAGTCTTGAGGCCAAAGCTCTATACAACTAAATCGGGCAATATACCCATGTCCCGTCCTGGCTGAAGTTTATGGGACCCTTAATCGTTGTTACAAACTTAAAGAGGGAAAGATGTTATGTTGTCTACCAGTGGTGTATTTGTGGTTCATTTCCCGTGAGACTGGAGACGTCTTAAATTCCCTGTACCCCATGGACGAGTTATTGTAGTATATAATCGATTATAAGGACACTGTAAACGATTACCCGAGAGAAAATTGGATTTTGTACAGAAAGTCCATCACAGGTACTCAGTCAGGTGAACAGGGGTCACCATTGGAAAAAGAAGTGTCTTTTAGGCACTTTTGCACTTGTCTTAAGCTGTTGCTTGTGAACCACATGTGAAAAGAGTAAATGAATGGGCGTAACTTTGTGCAAGTTTAAATGAAGAACAAGTTAAATGGTGTGTCCCTTGGGAGCATAGATCGCAGATTACATATCATTGCGGGAGGTATCCTAATGTACCCCTCATGGGTATTAGGTGGTGTATTAATTGCAATCCTATGTTAGCACAAAAAATAATTTGAGTATCCTGAGAGGATCGCTAACACCTGCATCTCTCGCCACATTGCAGATCATATGAGGCATGAATCTTTTGCTGAAATGTTTCATCAAGTTAAAGACACTCGGGGAAATGTTGTTCGCTTCAAAGAAAGGTCCAAGATCATGGACTGTTAGTGGAAGTTTCCCTTAGCCAATGAATCACAGAAAGGGTTAAGACAATCAAGTTGTAATTAATTTCCCTTACCCAAATTGCGAAAAGAAATTTCAAAATGATGAGCAGTGGATAGAAGCAGCAATGACAAAACTAGAGAAGGAATGTTTCCATTTAGCTAAGAGGGAACATAAAAGATTGATGAGTCAGATGAAGAAAGAATATGTCGTTGAACAAGGACAAGTTAAAAGAATTGGAAGAGAAGTCTCTCACAGCTAGCTTCCCTTGCCAATGGAGCCATTGAAAACGTCCTTAAGTTCTTAGTTGATGCTGAGTCTGTAATATCAATCATCAACCCGCCTAAGGGGATTGAAACATTCCTCAATTACTGCGAGAAGCTATCAGACAAATGAAGAATGTGATGACTAAAGCCTGCGATGGTTGACCAAGAATTCCTATGTCTCGCATTTTGGGAACTTCTGAATGATGAATCACCTTATTGACTCAGTTTCGTGTTAATTTCCAAAGTTATACCGGGGCAATTATTTTCACAGCTTTATAATTTCTGACTAGAGATTTTGAACTGCGTTGTCTGTTCTTTTCATTTTTTTATTTATTCCTTTTTTTAATTTCTTAAAAAAAAAAAAAAAACTAAAAAAACTAAAATACAGCTAAACATCTAAGATACCCTAAAGGACTCGAACCAGTTCACAAATCTTGGAGAACCAAAAAGAAGGAATGAAAGTCGATATCCAACAACTGAAGGAACAAATGAGCTTAATCTTAGAGGCCCTAAACGCCTTACAATGACTTGGAGATTTGTACACACCACAACTACAATAGAGTTTGAGTGGCACAAATTTTCCCTCCTTATTGGTCTTTCCTCGTATTACACTCCGCCGTGAGAGGCAGACTCGGGTCATGAAGCCCACAAAAGACCAAGGAGAACACATTTTAAAGAGGAAACAAGCTGGGGACAACCACTTGCATGGTCCATTGGGGAAATTATTAAGCCAAGTATTGTGAGCACGATGAGGACAAAGCTGCCTGAGTTGAAATCTTCTCACCAAGTCAATGTTGAGGTTGTCAGGCACAAATTTGAGGTGCTAGAAAAATTGTGAAAGCCATAAAAGGTGGATGAAGCGTCAAGTTTGAAGGTGTTGCATGGACGCTCGTCGCCAAGTGAGCGGACGCTCGTCACATAGCGAGCGCACGCTCGTTCCATAGCGACGCTCGTTCAGCGCGCAGAGGACGTTCGTCCAGAAAGTGGACGCTCGTCCAGAAAGAGGACGCTCGTCCAGAAAGTGGACACTCGTCCACGCTCGTGCATAACGCTCGAATCGCTCGTCCGCGCTCGTGCATAACGCTCGAAACGCTCGTCCACGCTCGTCTAGACCTCTCGAATTGCTCGTCCAGCAGAGGACGTTCGTCCAGAAAGTGGACGCTCGTCCAGAAAGTGGACGCTCGTCCAGAAAGTGGACGCTCGTCCAGAAAGTGGACGCTCGTCCACGCTCGTGCATAACGCTCGTCCAGAAATAGGACGTTCGTCCAGAAAGTGGACGCTCGTCCACGCTCGTCCACGCTCGTCCACGCTAGTCCAGAACGTTCGACACGCTCGTCCAGCAGAGGACGTTCGTCCACGCTCGTCCAGAATTGGGATGCTCGTCCAGAAAATTGGACGCTCGTGTGACTCAATTATTGAACCCTTCTCTTTAAAAGTTGATGCAGAGGAGTTGCAGAAGTAGATTTGGATGGAGAGGAGATTTACGCGTGATGCTACCAAGTGTCCTACGAAAAGGCCTTGTCTACTGGTTTCGTGAAGCCTGTTAAACTTCCATGATCCAGGGCTTATGGTTTCATCGAAAGTGTTGGGTGTTCCAGCGCAAAGCCAAACTTTAATTGATTCAAGATGTTTAAAGTTCGATGAATTGGGCTTTAGGAAAACATAAGTCATTATACAAGAGAATTTGATGTTGTGAAGTGTCTTACTATAAGGTTCTCAAAGCAGTGCTGGAAATCGAGTCCTTAAAGGGTATTGCGGAAAAAGAAAAAAATTGAAAAAAAAAATCTTGAGTCACTTGTCTTACTTGCAAATTACCAAACTCATGTTTTTCGAAAATATCAAATTTGTTAATCAAGAGTAAGGTTGAGTGTCAGATTTTCCCGAATTTGATGTTTTATTGCAAGACGTGTTTTCCACACATACAGTTATTTCAGCGTGTATTGCAGCGTGTTTTCCATTTGAGGCTTGTCTTGAGCCAGTTTCTTTCGTTGTTTCATACACGTATTTCATTGAAATTTTGCTTATCCCTTTTACTTCAGATCTCATGTTTTTATTCGAATTCAATTTCCCTTATTTTCTTGTAAATAAATTATTTTAGCCCATTTTTTTTATATACATAATTGTTGGAAAATCTTGTTTTGACCAAATAAAAAGAAAGCATAAAAATCCAGTTTATTTCACAATAAAAAGAGAGATTTACAGTAAGGTCGGAGAGTTGATTTTGAACAAGGACATCAATTTAATTACACTCATACGATCTTAACATTTGATAAATAAAATAAAAATGCAAAGAAAAGAAAAAGCTGAAATAACAAAAAAAAAGCGCAAGGTTACAATTTCAAATAAAAGCAGCAAAAAAAAAAGCAGCAAATAAACAAGGGCAAATAAACAGTGTTCGTGGTTCGATCACGGGTGATCGTTAAGTTACAGACCAAAAAAAAAAAAACAATTTCAACGAAAAAATTCCCGAGCTGGTTGCGGTGGTCTAAGGGAGAGCTCCGTCGAGGGAGCTCGGGTCCGGAATGTGAAAAGCATGGGTGGAGGGATTTGTCGTTCGTCCCTATCGTCATCAATGATGATTGGAACGGGGAACAAGTCCAGCAGCCTCGGCGCCTTCATGATCACCCAGTCATATTCTTCCAAAAATAAAAAATAAAAAAATTGTCAATAATAAGATGAGGAGAAAATTTTCAAAAAAAAAAGATGGAGGTGATCAGGGTGCTTACCATACATGTATAGCGGCAGTTGTGAAAACTGAGTGCCAGTGGGGTCTATCTCCGCTTGCCAGCGCCTGACCCGATTGCCGTGGTTGTTAAACCAGCAGTGCACATTGTATTCAGTGGCATCTGCGAAAGCCCTTAGTCGAGATGCAATCTCGACGACTTGGGCTCTGCTGGGATGTGTGACCCCGTAATTGTAGATATGGGTCATCATTTTGACCTGATCGTCAGTAGGTCTCCACCGCTGACCGGTGTACCTCTCCATCTCCATCTCGCTCATCTTTCCTCTCTAAGTTTTCTAAAACACGAAAAAATAATAAAAAGTAAAAAGAACAAAAACATAACAAAAGCATAAAACAAAAAAGTATTTTCAGTGTTTTCTTTATTCGTTTTTGTTTCCTTTTAAGTTTTTTTGGTCCGGTCGGTTTTTGTTATTTCAGTGTCTGGTCTCGGATCTGTTTCACGGTCCTTGCAAGAGGGTCCTAAACGGATCTATGTCCTTTTGTCCTTGTCTTTTTGTCCTTGTTCATTTGTCCATGTTCGATTCATACAAATAAATTCTCTTTTTAAGTTTTCTGATTTTATGGGGTACGTGGCGTTGTTCTACCCGATTGTCTCTGCCATACCTTCAATCGAAGGGAGATAAACGTCTGGTTTCCAGCCTATATACCCCTTAAGTTAAGACAGTTGTGTTTTTAAGTGTTTTAAATTTTTTTAAAATTAAAAAAAAAGAGAGGAAGAAAGAAGACTCAGAAAGAAGTGCAGAGAAGGGCGAGAGGGAAATAAAAGCAGACAAAGCGGAAAGCAGAAGAATAGAAGAGCTTGCAGAAAAGAAAAAAAAAACATAAAGGGGAGAGGGGAAGGAAAGCAAAAATGGAAAGCGAAAGCATAAAAAGAAAAGCAGAAGCAGAAAGCTAAAGAGTAAAGGGCAAGAATAGAAAGCGTGAAGGAAAGAAAGGCAAAGAAAACTTAAGAGAAGAAAAGCACGAATGAAGAGAGATTTAGAGTTCAGATGACTTACCTGGAAGGAGAAGGGCTTGCAGAAGCTTGTCGGAGCACTCAGACGCCTTCGAAGGCACGCGGGGACAAAGGCTCTTCTCAGAAATCCAGACTCTCAGAGAAGAGAGAAGAGAGGAAGAGTGAAGGTTAGACAGATAGTAAAATCAGAAAATGTCGCTCGACCCCGAAGGGATACCCGTTTTATAGCCGAGCAAATCCACTGTGGCTACAGTTCCGGTCACTGCAACCGTCTGGTGTCGGTCTGATCTTTCTGAGTTCATAAAAAAAAATGTTTTGAAAATCTGAAAACGGGTAGGGTTTTGTTGGGTCGATCCGGCCCAATTCAATACTTCTTGGATGACCCGATTTCACCAAAAAAAAAAACAATAAAACAAAAAAATCAAAAATATGATAAATAGAAAATTTTCAAAAAAAAAAATAATAATTGGATTGATGTAAAATTTGAAGTGTTCAAAATTGTTTTTCATTTGCATGATAAAGGACATTTTCAGGTTCATTGGGCCTCATTACCATGTTAGTCTTCTTTGACCCCAATTCTTTCTGAAATATAAATTTGAGTGAAGAATTATTTTGGCATGTTTGTAATTTCACATCACCATTTTGTTTGATTTTTATTCCTTCTTCTTCTACATTTTGAATAAATCAAAAATATTATTAAAAAAAAAGAGAACAGTGCTCGAGTCCATTAGGCCCAATGGCCTTCGTGGTTTTCTCTCGAGTATACTTCTTTTGAAAATATGTCAAAAGTATTTTGTTTCCACATTTTTGCTGTTGAATGATGTTTTGTGCATTTGTTCAAATTGTCTTGTGTGATTTTCTTTGAATTTGTAACAAAAAATCTGAGGATGAAAGATGAACAGTTTTTGAGCCCATTAGGCCCCTTTGTCATATGTGTTGTCTCAGTGCATCTGAATTTCTGAAAAAAAAATACATGTTTATGTAGATTTTGTGTTTTCAATTCATTATTTCCCTTTTCATTTGTGTGAACAAGTATTTGTGCAAAAAATAAAGTGAAGGAATTCAGACTCTTGTCTGATGATTTTGTCATGGTTGTAAGAAGAATAGTGTTGGGCCCATTGAGTCTAGTGGTGTTGCAAATTTTTCTTTAAATCTTGTGAAATCCTCTCATAACAAAAAAATAAAAAAAATGAATTTCTTTTAACTTGTTCCATAAACTTTGAAGAATTAAAAAAAAATGTTTTCTCTGTCATCTTCTTGTGACAAGTTCACACGGCTCAGGTCATCTGATCCATTGGATCAATGTGCCTGGTAAGTCCAACTTCCTTCTATGATACTTCTCCTCGGATCCGATCCGATCTGGATTTTCCCGTGTCGAAAAGTAAAAAACAAAAAAAAAACTTTTTTATTTTTTCAAACGTTTTCCTAAATCAAATATTCTCATATCATTCTTGCATTGCTCACCAAGCCTAGTTTCTGCACTGATTCCCAAGCCTTTGTTTCCATTTTGGCTCACAAATCCCATTTCCCATACTGGCCTGCAAAGCTCAGTTTCCATACTGACCCGCAAGGCCCAGATTCCACAAGGGCCAAAAATCTCAATTTCCACACTAGCTCAGAATGCCCATTTCCCATATTGGCCTGCAAAGCTCAGTTCCCATGCTGACCCGCAAGGCTCAGAAAGTCCATTTCCCATGCTGGTCTGCAAAGCTCAGTTTACATACTGACCCGCAAGGCCCAGATTCCACAAGGGCCAAAAATCTCAATTTCCACAACAACTCATAAAGCCCATTTCCCATACTGGCTTGCAAAGCCCAGCTTCCATGCTGACCCGCAAGGCCCAGATTCCACATTGGCAAAAAAAAAATCCCAATTTCCCCAATAGCTCACAAAGCCTATTTTCCATATCGTCCCTTAAGGTCCAGTTTCCCGGCTAGTCCGCAAAGCCCAATTTTCAAACAAAAAAAATCTGTTTTTCAACAAGCATCATCATTTTCATTTCATATTACTTTTCTTCATGCATAAAACCAAAAAAAAAATACGCAAAAGTTCTGTCATTTGTTTTCGATGCAAATCTTCCATTTTATGAGATTTCAAAAAATGTAATGGATGTCATAATCTCCTATAGTCAAATGTTTGAGTCAAATATTCTTAAGAGATATCTGTGTGTGCATTGCTTGAAAACATCATCCTTCAGCCTTCGCTATACCAATAGATTGGCCCAATCATGTTCTTGAGCCCAATTGATAAACACCAAGTTTTACACTGGGGCAGATTTTCCTTTACCTCCACTAGCGTTCATTTGGGAGATTCTTGAATCCGTTAGGACAAAACAAAAACAAGGAAAAAATGAATAAATAAAAAAAAATGAATGACTCTTGTTGAGATCATTTAGTCTTGTCTCCTAATTAATCTTTTGAAAATAAAGCAATCAAAATTTGAAATGATGTGTGGCCATTTTTCTTCATCCAAAAAAAAAAAAAAAACATATCCTTTGATACCCAATTTGAGCCAATAAGAATTTTCTTTTCTAATTTTACCCAAACAAGGGTTATCATCACAGTAGAAGTTAACTCAAATTGCAAAGGAACACACTTAGTGATCAAATGAAGATAATTCCTCAAAAGTGAGGCAAAAAACGGAAAGAATCACAAAGTGATGACGAACAAAGAGTGAAGTTTGCAAATTAGCAAGGAAAGTCAAAACAGATTTGACAAATAGCTGATACAAGGTGTAGATGGTAACTCTTGTTCAAAAAAATATAACCCACAAAAATTTATTTGAGCCTTTATATCTTTTCTTTCAATACACTTTAGCCCAAGCCACATTACAAGCCCAATAAAAGTCCACACAGATTGAATGATGGTTGCTTAATTTTTTTCATGAAGCTTAATTTTGGGACAAGACAAAAATGACCAAAAAAAAATGAGTGATGAAAAATAAATGCCCTCGGATGAATGGAACTCCCTTTTGGTTAAGATTTTACAAAGGAAAATCAAGCCGTTTGGGGCAATCTTTTCAAGCCAACCCTTTCCATATCCATCACAAACTCCTGAACACATTCAAATCCCATTCAAACTCTTCCCTCGGATCCCAAAATTGGGGCAACTTTGTTTGTCTCAGATTTGTTACATCTGTATATTCAGTTCGTACCAAGACCGGGGCATCCCTTGTTGGGCCTCTCAGATTTTGTCTGTACTGAAATTCATGGATCCACCCTCAAAACAGGGACAAACATTTTGGGGCTTTGTATGATTTGAGTCCATCTTATCATTCGTAAACCCAAAGTGGGGGGCAACTTCTTGTGGAACCTCGCTTAATTGACTCATACCCAAAACCAAGGCGTGACTTTCATATGCTTCAGCCCATTCAGAGTATTGAGCAATTTTATTAAATCTCAAAATTTTTTCATCTGAACATTCAAAGCTCATATAAAGACTGAGGCATCCCTTGTTGGGTCTTGCATGATCTTGGTTCGCCCCGAACTTCAAAGAAATCCATCACCACCAAAATTGGGGCAATTTGCAAATCCCACATGATATTCTCACTCCCTGATTCCTGACCTATTCCCTCACAATTCACAGATACATTTGTCCATACCAATACTTTTACCATGTTCCAGAGCAGCTTCTGGATATCTACTACCTCACATTGGCCTTTGTAGCCGTTTTAAGGAGTAAGAGGCCAGAGTAGCCATCCCGGTACTCTCCAAATCCTTCCAATCATCCTCCACATATTTTTCAACCCCTGATATCAAGCATGTACACACTAGTATCTCGTCAAGAAATGCGTAGCACACAAGCTTCATTTTGCACAGTTGACTTTAGGATTGGTCATCCATTGAAGGAAATTGGAAGTCTAGATCGTCATAAATGGTCGAGCCCAATTTTGCTTTTTGTCATTGGTATCTCGGCCCTCTGTAAGACAATGGTCGAGCCCAATTTTGCTTTCTGTCATTGGTATCTCGGCCCTCTGTAAGACAATGGTCGAGCCCAATTTTGCTTTCTGTCATTGGTATCTCGGCCCTCTGTAAGACAATGGTCGAGCCCAATTTTACTTTCTGTCATTGGTATCTCGGCCCTCTGTAAGACAATGGTCGAGCCCAATTTTGCTTTCTGTCATTGGTATCTCGGCCCTCTGTAAGACAATGGTCGAGCCCAATTTTACTTTTTGCCATTGGTATCTCGGCCCTCTGTAAGACAATGGTCGAGCCCAATTTTTGCTTCTGTCATTGGTATCTTGGCCCTCTGTAAGACAATGGTCAAGCCCAATTTTACTTTCTGTCATTGGTATCTCGGCCCTCTGTAAGACAATGGTCGAGCCCAATTTTTGCTTTTTGCCATTGGTATCTCGGCCCTCTGTAAGACAATGGTCGAGCCCATTTTTTTACTTTTTTCAAACGACCCTCTGCATGGCAATGGTCAGTACATATTTTTAAATTTTCTCAAACGACCCTCTCCATGGCAATGGTCAGGTACATATTTTTAATTTTTTCAAATGACCCTCTGCATGGCAATGGTCAAGTCAGATTTTACTTTTTCAAATGACCCTCTGCGTGGCAATGGTCAAGTCAAATTTCACTTTTTTAAATGACCCTCTGCATGGCAATGGTCAGGTATATATTTTTAATTTTCTCAAATGACCCTCTGCATGACAATGGTCGAACCCAATCAAATTCAAATTTCTCATTCATTTAATCTTGTTCATTTTATTTGAAAAACAAACAAAAAAAAAACAAAAAAAATTTTAATTAATTCAAAAAAAAAAATGAAAAAATTCCGTGTTTGTTCCTGATTCTTTTTCATTGAAAATTCTCTGTTTTTCCTTGTTTATTTTGATATCCGAACGAAATTAATATTTCTATCTTTACTTATCTTTTACTCTGATAATATGAAAACATTGTTTATCATATGATCTAGTAAAATCTAAGTAAAGAGGGGCAACACTCAATTTCGTCCGGATTGATTAATAAATTTACTTTCATACAAAGAAAAATAAAAAAAAATAATATTTCCTCGTTCACTGCATCTGCAGCATTGGTGGACCCTCCACAAAGTTGTCACACTTCAATTCTCAGTTTTGTTGGTTTGTTTTATTCTCTGTTTGTTTCTTGTTTATCTTGAAATCCAGACGAAATTAGTATTTCTATCTTTACTTATCTTTTACTCTGATAATATGAAAACATTGTTTATCATATGATCTAGTAAAATATAAGTAAAGAGGGGCAGCTGTCAACACTCAATTTCGTCCGGATTGACTAAATAATTTGTTTTGTTGTTTTCTCCTCATAAAAAGAAAAAATGAAAAAAAAATGGAAATAAAAAAAAATATATAAAATAAAATAAAAAGTAAAAATAAAATAAAAAAAAAAAGATGAAAACGTTTGTCCAAACAGTGACCGTTCGGTTCTCCCCACTGTTGTTGTGACCGTTCGTCCAAATAGTGAGCGTACGTCCTTCCTCACTGTTGCTGAGAGCGTACGTCCTTCCTCACTGTTGCTGAAAGCGTTCGTCCTTCCCCACTGTTGCTGAGGCCGTTCGTCCAAATTGTTCAACCGTTCGTCCAAACTGTTCAACCGTTCGTCCTTCCCCACTGTTGTTCAACCGTTCGTCCAAACTGTTCAACCGCTCGTCCTTTCCCACTGTTGCTGTGGCCGCTCGTCCAAACAGTGACCGTTCGTCCTTCCTCACTGTTTCTGAAAGCGTTCGTCCTTCCCCACTGTTGTTCAACCGTTCGTCCTTCCGCACTGTTGCTGTGACCGTTCGTCCTCACCCTTATGCAACCGATCGACACTTGACTGTTCGACCGTTCGGCATTTCGTTTCTTTAGGACGTTCGTCCTCATCTTCAACCGTTCGGTCATCCTCAAACGTTCACTATTCGACCGTTCGGCCATTTGTTCATTTTGGACGTTCGTCCTCGCCCTCAACTGTTCAACCTCTCATGTTTACCGTTCGGTCATTGTGTTTATTAAGCGTTCGGTTATTTTGTTTATTAAACATTCGGTTATTTTGTGTAATAAATGTTCGGTCTTCATTTGAACGTTCGCTTTTCATTCGAACGTTCGTCCTCCACCATTCGTACTTTGCCCTTATTTGGACGCTCGTTCTTACTGACTTTTAGGGCGTTCGGCAAACAGTGTGTTGAGACGTTCGTCCAGATCGTTCCTGCCTATTCTGACGCTCGTCCAAATCCTGGCCTTTCTACCGCTCGTCCATAATTTCCCCCCCTACCGCTCGTCCTAACCATCGTAACAGCTTCCACCATCACCAACCTCACACGAATGAGTGCTCCCACCGTCCCACTGTTTCCCACTAATGTTTCCCACTATTCACCACCGTAACAACTTCCACCATCCCACTTCCAATATTCCACCTCCACTTTCAACTTCCACCATCCCACTGACTCCCACTAATGATTCCCACTAATCCCCACTTGATTTCCACTAATAATTCCACTTTCAACATCTACCGACATGGAGGTCTCTGCTCAGGGGGGCTGATCTTCATTTTTGGATCACCAACACTTACCATCAGGAAAGAGGAGGCCAGAATGATGATCCATTCCCAATAACCCGAATTCCCCCACGGCTACTGGAATACCTCTACCTTCAACCATGATCCATCTCTTCATCCTTACACCCACATGCTACTAGTAACTGCCCATCATCCATATCCACCACTGACCCCTCTCTGATCATTTCCATCCTTATATCACCATCAACACCAAATCCTTATACACGACCAACATCATCATCTTCAAACCGGTCTTCACGGGTCAGCCACCAAAGCCACCCTCATCTCCATTCCAACATCCCTTTCTTCTTCATTTTCAACCCCAACATCCCAAACCCAATGCCACGATCAACCTTACCTCACGGCCAACCTCTATCATCACCTTGTTTTTCTGCATTTTGATCATCAAGTGTTAATGACTATAGTCAACACCTCTGAGCATTTTCTCCACCTTCACACCTAATCATCAATCTTCACCCTTACCTCACGGCCATTCCCCCAATCTTCATCATCTTAACATCATCTTCAACACCTCATGACCACAACCATTTTTCCTTTCTCACTACCAACTCTGTTATCTTCAACGCCGGTGATCATCTCCAAGACCCCGGGAACACCCGCACATCCCTTCCCTCTTCGTTTTCACCTCACGACCAACTTCATCATCTTCTTCCATAATATCAGCAACAACAACATCCCCTATTCATCTCAAACGCCCATTGCTACTAGAAACGGCCATCCTCCATATTCACACACAGTCAATATCATCACCTTCATTTCCAATACGCCTCACGGCCATCCTTATACCATTTCATGGCAGCACCTTAGTCTTCCTCTATTTCCTCCGTTTTCATCATCATAACAAACAGAAAACCAAATTTGAGTGTCATCGGAGACTCTGCCTCAGCCTTTGCCCGTCGCCCCTGATCCAAACCCGAACCACCATCCTTTACCTCCGCGTATGTCTATCGCGACCCTCATCACCAGCACACTTCGGATCCAGTCACCATCGTTCTCCGCCTCTGCCATCTTCGTCGGCAACTATCGGTTATGGAGGGCGTCGCCGCCTCTACCTCGCAGCCGCCGTCTTCTTCTCTCCTAGGTCAATACCCGCCACCACGAGCTCCAGCCCCGACGTTTCCGACCCGGCAGCAAGAGAGGTCGCAGCCAGCAAGAAAGGTCGCCGTTGTCCTCCAGCATCAAGCCCTCGCCGACGGCCGCCCATCACCTCCCCATGCAGTGGCTGCCAAGCCTAGGAAGGAAGGGGCTCGCCCCCTTGTCTGATTCTTAACCCTGAAGAAGAGTTTGGGCTTGGAGCCCGTTTTGGTTTCTTAATAAAAAATAATAAAAAAAAAAATAATAAAAAATAGCTTTCTGCAGTCCACGGTTTTCATCTTTACACCTCCTTCCATTTGGAATGAAGCTTTCTGCAAACAAAATAAAAAGAAGAATTGGGCCTCACAAGCGTACACTCAATGCACCCCCCAATTTCATCTTGACACCCCTGATGGATACAAAGACAAAAGAGGGGATTTTGGCCCAAACAAAGAAGCATCAATTTCACACGTCACTCCTGGTTTTATCTCTACATCCCTGATTTGTTTCTCTTGTTTTATTTTTAGGCTTTTGTTTCTTTATTTTTATTATTTGTTTGGTTATTAGTTTTTACTGATGTAACCCCTTGTAAGATAACCCCCATCCCTCTGTACTGTTTTTGTCTTGTTTATTTATCTGCATACACTCATTTTTTTATAATGAACAAAAATTACAAAAATAAATAAATAAAATAAATATAATAATGAATTTGACAAAATCCAAAAATACGTTTTAAAGGTTTAGGCACATGTGTGATCGCACGCATCGTCCTTGTGCCAAAAACCTTTTCTCTTTCTTCAAAAATACCAAAAAATAATGTTTTAAAGGTTTAGGCACATGTGTGATCGCACGCATCGTCCTTGTGCCAAAAACCTTTTCTCTTTCTTCAAAAATACCAAAAAATATGTTTTAAAGGTTTAGGCACATGTGTGATCGCACGCATCGTCCTTGTGCCAAAAACCTTTTCTCTTTCTTCAAAAATACCAAAAAAATATGTTTTAAAGGTTTAGGCACATGTGTGATCGCACGCATCGTCCTTGTGCCAAAAACCTTTTCTCTTTCTTCAAAATACCAAAAATACGTTTTAAAGGTTTAGGCACATGTGTGATCGCACGCATCGTCCTTGTGCCAAAAACCTTTTCTCTTTCTTCAAAAATACCAAAAAAATATGTTTTAAAGGTTTAGGCACATGTGTGATCGCACGCATCGTCCTTGTGCCAAAAACCTTTTCTCTTTCTTCAAAATACCAAAAATACGTTTTAAAGGTTTAGGCACATGTGTGATCGCACGCATCGTCCTTGTGCCAAAAACCTTTTCCCTTTCTTCAAAAATACCAAAAAAATATAAAAATCCTCAAAAACCAAAAACATCTACTTTTCAAACTTAAACAATATCGCCTTCCAGAACTACGTGATCCTTGATTCTCCATCAAAAGTGGAGATACGTAGGAGCAAGGCCAGTCCTTGTCAGGCTCACTCTCCCAAAAATCCAAATCATTTTCCAAACAAATTCTCAAACAATTTTCAAACAAATTGCCAAGCAGTTTTCAAATGAACTACGGAACCCTGATTTCTCATTCTGCATGAGAATACGTAGGAGCAAGGTCAATCCTTGTTGGGCCCAAAAAGCTAAAAAATATTGTTTGTTTCTTTAGAGTTTTATTTCAAGGGAATGTTAAACACTTTGAAAACCACATCCACATTCGCGCATTTAGTTAAAGGTACTGCCTTAAGGCAGGCGTTGTAGGGTGCTAATACCTTCCCTACACGTAACCGACTCCCGAACCAAGAATCTGGTTCATTTTGACCATGCCTTATCATTTTATGGTTTTTCCGTAGTTTTCCAGAATAAACTATGGTGGCGACTCCAAAATCTCTTTTTCAAAATATATTAATCTTCTTTTATTGGATCGTCGTCCCGTCGCGATTCCGGTTGCGACAAAGGCGTTTAGGGCCTCTAAGATTAAGCTCATTTGTTCCTTCAGTTGTTGGATATCGACTTTCATTCATTCTTTTTGGTTCTCCAAGATTTGTGAACTGGTTCGAGTCCTTCAGGGTATCTTAGATGTTTAGCTGTATTTTAGTTTTTTTTAGTTTTTTTTTAAAGAAATTAAAAAAAGGAATAAATAAAAAAAATGAAAAGAACAGACAACGCAGTTCAAAATCTCTAGTCAGAAATTATAAAGCTGTGAAAATAATTGCCCTGGTATAACTTTGGAAATTAACACGAAATAGAGTCAATAAGGTGGTTCATCATTCTGAAATCCCCAAAATGCTAGACATAGGAATTCTGGGTCAACCATCGCAGGCTTTAGTCATCACATTCTTCATTTGTCTGTTCAGTTTCTCGCAGCAATTGAGGAATGTTTCAATCCCCTTAGGCGGGTTGATGATTGACATTACAGACCCAGCATCAGCTAATAGCTTAGGAACATTTTCAATGACTTCATTGATGAAGAAAGCTAATTGTGAGTGACTTGTCCTTCTTCAACGACATATTCCTTCATCTGACTCATCAATCTTTATGTCCCCTTTTAGCTGAATGGCAACATTCCTTCTAGTTTTGTCACTGCTGCTTCTATCCACTGCTCATTATTTTGAAATTTCTTTTCGCAATTTGGGTAAGGGAAATTAATTACAACTTGATTGTCTTAACCCTTTCTGTGATTCATTGGCTAAGGGAAACTTCCACTAACAGTCCATGATCTTGGACCTTTCTTTGAAGCTAACAACATTTCCCCGAGTGTCTTTAACTTGATGGAACATTTCAGCGAAGATTCATGCCTCATATGATCTCCAATGTGGCGAGAGATGCAGGTGTTAGCGATCCTCTCAGGATACTCAAATTATTTTTTGCGCTAACATAGGATTGCAATTAATACACCACCTAATACCCATGAGGGGTACATTAGGATACCTCCTGCAATGATATGTAATCTGATCTATGATGCCAAGGGACACACCATTTATCTTGTTCTTCGTTTAAACTTGCACAAAGTTGCGCCCATTCATTTGCTATTTTCACATGTGGTTCACAAGGAACAGCCTAAGACAAGTGCAAAAGTTCCTAAAAATCACTTCTTTTTCCAATGGTGACCCCTGTTCACCTGACTGAGTACCTGTGATGGACTTTCTGTACAAAATCCAGTTTTATCTCGGGTAATCGTTTACAGTGTCCTTGTAATCGATTATATACTGCAATAACTCGTCCATGGGGTATAGGGAATTTAAGGCGTCTCCAGTCTCACGGGAAATGAACCACATATACAACACTGGTAGACAACATAACATCTTTCCCCCTTTAAGTTCATAACAACGATTAAGGGTCCCATAAACTTCAGCCAGGATGGCACTGACTAGATTCTCACAGCGCTCTTTGTCTCCCACAAATGCATTCATAGCGGCATAATTGACGAGGTTCTTAACATTTTAGGAGAAAGCATGACACCATAGAGGAGAAGGGCTAATACATCTGTAAACATTTCCCAATTTTCCTCTTAAGCCAAACGATGTAGGTATTCCTATAAGTATCTTTGAGGAAGGCCCCTCACTTTGCTTTTGATTGTGAACTCGCTTTCCAACTTCATTGGGTGTACTTTCCTTATCCTCGCTAACTGCAAGATAAGTATATACTGCTCAAGGTAGCTGTATGGAGTCTTTTCCATATTTAAGACTTGCTCGAATTCTTCCACTGGTGGCACTAGTTGGAAATCTTGGAAAGTGAAGCACCTTAGTGGTGGATCATAGTACTGGGCTAAAGTAGTAATTGCTGATGTTTGGACCTCCACCTCTAACAGACTCAACAAATTCTTATACCCCACCAATATTATCCTCCTTTACTCGACGTGAATCTTTTCGTCAAAATGTATGAACTCGAATACCTCTTGACTCAAAATTCCATGTTAATTCCCCTTTTTTAGCTTAAGGCCTTAATCACAACTTTATAATTTTTGACTAGAATGCACAAAACGTGACAAGACTATAAAAAAAAACATGAGCTAAGCAAGAAGGAAAAAGTAAAAAGAAAGAAAAAAAAATGGATAAAGAGGTATGTACAAGGTGCGTGATTTTTATTAAGCGAACATGAGGGTTATAGGAAAACACATTTCTCCCTTTTGTGCCTTATCATAGATTGAATGACAAAAGTTCTAAGGCCGAATATATACACTCACAGGGATAGCTTCCTAATGCTTAAATCAGGCCACCAGAGCTATGGCTCTTTTCACTGTTTCTCCACAACAGTCAGAGTAATCAACTAGATGTGGAGACACAAATGAAAAGAACAGACTCTGGCTGGGGTTCTCACGATAGCCAAACAGGAAGTACATCCCAGAGTGACACCGCTACACAACCCCTCTATTTCTAAGTTGCGCTCAGACCCGGGTATAGGGCCTCACTCATGATATGCATATAATGTGTGTGTGTGAAGGGAGAATGCAATTGTACACCCCAAACCCTCACCTGCAAAACAACCAGAAAATTCCCAGGCATATATAACATGTTTTCTATCCTAGGGTTCAATATAATCAAAACAAACACAGATACAATTATGACAAATATCAAACAAAGATAAAGAAAAAGGGGAAAAAAACACAAAGAAAAACCACATTGAATTCGCACATCTAATTAAATGGCCTGACTCTCTGGTTTTCCCCAGTGGAGTCGCCATCTGTCGCAACCGGAATCGCGACGGGACGACGATCAAATAAAAAAAAGATTATCTTTGAGAAGAGATTTGGAGTCGCCACCATAGTTTATTCTGGAAAACTACGGAAAAACCATAAAATGATAAGGCATGGTCAAATTGAACCAGATTCTTGGTTCGGGAGTCGGTTACGCGTAGGGAAGGTATTAGCACCCTACAACGCCTACCCTAAGGCAGTACCTTTAACTAAATGTGCGAATGTGGATGTGGTTTTCAAAGCGTTTAACTTTCCCTTAAAATAAAACTCGAAAGAAACAAACAATATTTTTTAGCTCTTTGGGGCCCGACAAGGATTGACCTTGCTCCTACGTATTCTCATGTGAGAAATCAGGGTTACGTAGTTCTTTTAGAAACTGTTTGAGAAATTTGTTTGGAAAATTGTTTGAAAACTTGTTATGGATAATTTGGATTTTTGGGAGAATGAACCTGACAAGGACTGGCCTTGCTCCTACGTATCTCCACTTTTGATGGAGAATCAAGGATCACGTAGTTCTGGCAAGGCGATATTGTTTGTAGTTTTGAAAAAGGCATGTTTTTTAGTTTTTAATGATTTTATATTTTTTTGGTATTTTGGTTGTAATATTTATATTTTTTGCGTAATGAGTACTAGGCTGATGCGTACGATCGCACGAGCACTCACACGGCTTTTTATTTTATTGTTTTGCGTAATGAGTACTAGGCTGATGCGTACGATCGCACGAGCACCCACACGGCTTTTTCCTCTTATTGTTTTGCGTAATGAGTACTAGGCTGATGCGTACGATCGCACGAGCACTCACACGGCTTTTTCCTCTTATTGTTTTGCGTAATGAGTACTAGGCTGATGCGTACGATCGCACGAGCACTCACACGGCTTTTTCCTCTTATTGTTTTGCGTAATGAGTACTAGGCTGATGCGTACGATCGCACGAGCACTCACACGGCTTTTTATTTATTTTATTTGGGCAATAAGTACTAGGCTGATGCGTACGATCGCACGAGTACTCATACCGATATTTATTACATTAAATGTTTTTTAAAGTTTTATATATTTTTATTATTTACAATTTTTATAATTTTTATACAAAACAACATAAACAAGTTACTATAGATAAATAAAATAAAGGGGTGAGGGTTACTGTACAAAGAGTCGAACGTTCGTTAGGGAAGACGAACGTTCATTGAAAAAAAGTTGGAGATCCGTTGAGGACGAACGTCCATTGGGAAGACGAGCGCTCGTGAGGAAGGTTGTCGTTTTAATGGGGACGAACGTCTATTGAGAGGACGAATTTTTGTATTCTCCAGTATAAATTATTTTGTATTCTCTTGCATTTAATTTCATTTAATGCTTGCTCAGAACAACAAAGTGTTTTTGATTTCTTATTGTTGGGTAGCATTTTACAATTAAGTTCTTTTCTTTGAAGATACCAAGCGTAGATATGTACTTCATCATAAGATGAGGTACTTGTTGAGCTCATGACTTCATTTAATCAAGTAAACACTTGTTTAGCTTTTGTCTCTTTATAGACAGATAACGCTTTGCTTGTTTAAGTTTTCTTACACATTTTCATAATTAAGTTTTTTAATATATTTTGTCAAAGACATTGTCTTGACCGATTTTATTTTCGAGAGAACCTGAATACATATTCATGGTATTATAAGCATTAATCGTTTAACTCAATCTCTCTTGGGCGCTTTAGGCAGAACATCATTTAGTCATGCGTCTAAGTGTTTTAGCCTAGATGCTTTTCTATTTCTTAAGACCTAAGTGTTTTCCTATGTTTTTCTACGTTTGGGGATTGTGGTTCTAGGTTTTATTTGTTTGAAGTTTAGGCTCTAAGTATTGTGTTTTCGCCCTATGTTATTTTCTTATTATTAACATGTTTTAATGTTATTATAATTAAACTTCAAAACATTAGAGATTTTAGGTGTACAGAAGATTTTGTCTTTAACACCTTTCTTACCTAAAGTCTAGAAAAAATAACTAGATCAGAGGGAATATATTCTCCCTTTCCACTCATGCCCAACGTGTTTTGGACTCACATGTTTCCATTTCTAACGTAAATAATCGATTAAAATAAGTGGTAAATTTCGACCTTAGTAGCCTAAAACGTAATTCCTCTATGGAATAATCGATTAACATTAATTGATTAACATAAGTTTTAATTAATTAACGTTTATCGATTAACATAAGTTTTAATTGATTAACACACAAAATGTCGAAATAAACTTTCTCGCAACTTCTCCAATTTGGTTGAGCCCCTTCCCGAGGTCAAAAACATAATATAAGTATTCAAATTAAAGCTTTTTTAGTCTAGTTTCCAATAAAAAAAGAATAAACTCATTTAGAATCTTGTACAAAGAGTTATGAGCAAAATAGTAAGCAAATGTCAAATTTGACAACATTCTATTTTACATGAGTACTTGGGTTTTGATGCAACTTGGTAAACCTTGACAGCTTACTCAGGTATTACAATATCATGATATGAACAAACGATTCATAAAGATAAAATTTATGCAATCCCTAAAAAACATATTTCGTTAGCGTGAGTATTTGTAAAACATAAAAAATTGGGAGATTGTTAAAACAAGTGTTAAGACAAGATTGTTGTTAGGATATTTATCCTATTTTATCATCATTATAGTGTGTCAAGGGTTACCCTATTTATCATGATTATATTATGTCTAGGATTACCCTATTTATCATGATTATATTGTGTCTAGGGTTACCCTATTTATCATGTATTTGTGTATCAATTTATTCTTATAAATAGAAGATTGTGAGAGGGATCAATTAAGCCCTCTAGAATTATTTTACGGTTTCAATCTTAAGTTGGTATCAGAGCGGGTCGATCCCGCTCTGGTTTCTGTCTCGTAATATATATCTGTCCGGCGCCACAATTCTTTGTCGCCCGCCGCTGCCCGCCGCCGGCCACCGTCAACCGTCGGCCACTGTCGTCCGTCGCCGGCCACCGTCCGGCCACCGTCACCGCCGGCCACCGCCCGCCGTTCCCGGCCACCGTCGTCCATCACTGTCAAAGTTTCCTTCGTCTAAACCCTTAGGGTTTTCTTGTTCTTTGTTAGTACTATTCGTCTTCTTCAGAAATGGCATCTGGCAGTACTCTTTCCTTCTCTGGAAGTCCATCAATTACCTCCGAGAAGCTAAATGGAAAAAATTATCTATCATGGTCTGCTGCCGTTGAAATGTGGTTCCTTGGCCAAGGGCATTATGACCACCTTGAGCGAGATGGAAGCCATGTGCCTACTGAAAAAGCTGATCAGTGGAAACAAGCAGATTTCCAGTTGTGTGCCCTGTTATGGCAATCAGTGGAACCCAAACTTTTTGTATCTTTGAGGGCTTTCAAAACTTGTCACTCCTTTTGGAAGAAAGCCCAAAGCATTTATGCCAACGATATTCAACGTCTCTATGACACTACGAATAAACTTGCATCTCTTAAAATGGCAGACCATGATATGGTGTCCTTCATGGCTGAAGCCCAATCTGCTGTCGAAGAACTTATGATGTTTTTGGAAGTAGATCCATTAGAGGATATAAAAAAGAAACTAGACAAATTCTACATGGTGTTGATCCTTCGTGCCCTACATCCCGATTTTGATCATCTCAGAGATCAACTTCTAACTAGTCATGAGGTCCCCTCTATGGAAACATTGACCACTCGCCTTCTGTGTGTCCCGGTATCTCAAACTCAAGAAGCGCATGAACTAGTGGAACCATCTGTCATGGTTGCCACACGAGGAAGAGGAGGACGTGGCACTAGAGGAGGAGGACGAGGAGGTCGGGGACGTACTCAATGCACATATTGTAAAAGGATGGGTCATACTCAAGAGAATTGCTACTCCTTACATGGTTTCCCTTCCAAAACCGCCAATATTTCGAAGACTGAAACTTCCACTTTGAAAACTGAAACCTCCACTTCTATGTTTTCTGAGGATGAATATCAAGAGTATTTAAGGTTAAAGTCTAACAGCTTGGCACAACCATCTCAATCTCCCAATACATCAACAGCCTGCGTTTCTCAATCTATGGAATGTCAAAATTCATGGGTAATTGACTCAGGTGCTTCTGATCACATTTCTGGTAATACCTCTTTGTTCTCATATATTTCCTTTCGAGAAAAACCTCATTTCATAACCCTTGCAAATGGATCTAAAACTTCTTCCAAAGGAGTCGGTCATGTTTCTTTGTCTCCCTCCCTCAATCTCAACTCAGTCCTTTTTGTCCCTAATTGTCCTTTTAATTTAATTTCCTTAAGCCAGTTGACTAAAATGTTAAATTGTTCAATAACCTTTGATCATAAATCTTTTGTTATACAGGAGCGTGGTTCGGGGAGACAGATTGGAGAAGGATATGAAGCTGGCGGATTATACCATTTTGGATCTCGTCCAAGGGTGTCTTGTGTTGCTGCTCTTAATCCTAAAGTGCTACATGATCGACTTGGCCATCCTCATTTGTCCAAATTAAAAAAGATGTGTCCTGAACTTAGTGGTCTCCAAACCTTAGAATGTGAGTCATGTCAATTAGGAAAACATGTTAGATCTTCCTTTCCTAAAAGGTCTCAATCAATATGTAATTCTAGTTTTTCCATCATCCATTCTGATATATGGGGACCTAGTCGTATCTCCTCCTTTGGTTTTAGATATTTTGTTACCTTTATTGATGAATATTCAAGATGTACTTGGGTTTATCTTATGAAAAATCGTTCTGAATTGTTAGCTATCTTTACATCCTTTTTGAATGAAATCAATAATCAATTTGGTCAAGTAATCAAAATATTAAGAAGTGATAATGCCAAAAAGTATTTTTCATCCTCCTTTTCTGCCATCTTGAGTTCCCATGGTATCTTACATCAGTCTACTTGTCCTCATACACCACAGCAAAATGGTATAGCAGAACGAAAAAATAGACACTTGGTTGAAACTGCTCGTACCCTTTTGCTTGGTGCCCATATTCCTGTCCATCACTGGGGGGATGCCATCTTAACTGCATGTTATCTTATTAATAGGATGCCCTCCTCCTCTCTTGATAATAAAGTCCCTTTCTCCATTTTGTTTCCTAATGATCCTCTCTTTCATACATCTCCCCGAGTGTTTGGCTGTGTATGTTTTGTTCATGACATGTCTCCAGGTCTAGACAAACTCTCCGCTCGCGCTCTCAAATGTGTCTTCTTAGGCTATTCTCGACTTCAAAAAGGATATCGGTGTTACTCTCTGATAGGTGAAAAGTTCACTTGTTTTTGTTGCTTAAATTGTGGGGCTTTTGAGTATGTTTTAGTGTTAATTCTCATGAAAAGTGTTTAATTGTTGATATTAGTATAATTTTGATTGTTTAAATGTTTTTGATGCTTTTGTTGTTTATTTTGATGAAAAATAAGGATTGGATATCATAAAAGACTTGGACCAGGCTTAATGGATGATGTTTTGCCGAAAGTTTCGCGCCCGGGCGTGAGAAAAAGGACTCTGGGCGCAATTTTACCGAGAGGGTCGCGCCCGGGCGTGAGAAAAAGGGCGCCCGGGCGCGCATTTACAGAGAGTTTCGCGCCCGGGCGCGATATAAAAAGGGGCGCCTGGGCGCCACTTAGAAGAAAAGGGACGCTCGTCCAGCATGCAGAGGACGCTCGTCCAGCATGCAGCGACGCTCGGCATAGGACGCTCGTCCAGAGTGAGAACGCTCGTCCAGAGTGAGAACGCTCGTCCAGCGCTCGTCCAACGCTCGTCCAGGGACGCTCGTCCAGCAGAGGACGCTCGTCCAGTATGGGACGCTCGTCCAGCAGCGCACGCTCGTCCAGAAATGGGACGTTCGTCTGCAGGAGGGCGCTCGTCCAGCACGCTCGTCCGCGCACTCGTCCAGTTGGGACGCTCGTCCAGAAGTTGGGACGCTCGTTCAGATAGTGGACGCTCGTCCAGTCGTCCAAGACGTTCGCCAAAGTGCACGCTCGCCCAATGTACTCGCTCGTCCAAGTTGACGCTCGTCCAACTCGCGGCCGCTCGTCCAGAAAATTGGACGTTCGTCCAGCGCACCCAACGCTCGTCCAGGGTCGTTCGTCCTGGGACGCTCGTCCAGAAAATTGGACGCTCGTCCAAAAATTTCTCGTGACTCAATTATTGCCCTTCTCTTTAAAAAGCTGATCCAGAGAAGTGCAGAATGGAGATCTGGAACGGAGAGGAGACCTGACGCTGCTGCAGCTGCTCCAAGGGGCTTCCATGGTGGAAATTCACCAATTTCCACCATCCAATCCATCATTTCTCTCTTTTATGTTGTATATGTGTAGCTAAAACTCCATTTCACTGGGGTTGAGAGTAAATTTCTGAACTCTTTGTAATTTTTCTATTAATGCATGAACTTGTTTGAATTATGTGTTCTATCCTTATTTTTCATGCTTTTGATGGAAATCTGAGCTATTTGAACGGTTAAATCATTGGAAAATGTATGAGACCGCGAACCTAGGATAGAACTGCTAAAGGATTTCGAGTCCTAGACATAGGAGGGAATTTTTAGTCATCTGTGACATTGTGTTTAAGGCAAATCTGATAATTGAATTAGCTAAGGAATTAGCAATTTAGTTTGAATGATTAAGAACTGTCTCTGAGGAATCAGGACTGCATGCGCCGAGGATGTCGATGCTTAATTTTGAGGAATTGTGTTAGTAGAAAATTACCGGAGTGATGAACTTGAATTTCAACCCCAGTGAACTTTAAGTAGACTGTTTTTACCATTTTAATTTCATCTGCATGCTAAAATTCATCTGTGTTACTAAATTACGTTTATTAATCACTAAATTAGTAAACTTTAACAATTAGTGAAGCATACAAATCCCTTGGGAAAACGATATTCGGACTTACTGATTTATTACTTGTACGATTCGGTACGCTTGCCGAGGTCTCAACAAGTTTTTGGCGCCGTTGCCGGGGATTTGTTTTTGTTTTCGTTGATTGTTTGTTGTTTATCTGGTTTAGTTGATTTTAGCTATCTATTGTCTAAGTGTGTATTGTGATTATATTTGAATTCTTTTACATATTTGTTATCATCTGTAGAGATTGTGTATTTTTGGATTGTTTTCTTTTAGTTTGTGTTTTGTATGAGAAGCAGAGAACAGGTTGAAAATCTACTTTTCGATCCGGAAATTGAAAGAACTGCTCGAAGGAACAACAGCAGAAGAAGGAGACAAAGTAGAGAATCTAGAGAATCATCTGCTATCTCTGAGGAAATTCTGGACTTTTCATTTGGGCAAGAAAAAGAAGAAATGGAAGATAATCGCACTGGAGAAGGTTCTGGGCAAGGAAGACGTACTCTTGCAGATTATAACACTTTCTCAGGACCTCTGCACTTCAACAGTATTGCAAGACCAGTGGTGAATGCTGCTAACATGGAGATGAAGCCAGCTCTTATTCATCTGGTGCAGAATAATCAGTTTCATGGATTATCTCACGAGAATCCATACACTCACTTGGCTACTTTCATGGAGATCTGTAATACAGTGAGGATTCACCAGGTTCCAGATGAAGCAATCCGACTCAGCTTATTTCCATTCTCATTGGCTGGTAATGCAAAAATGTGGCTGAATGCTTTTCCAGAGAATAGTCTGACAGTCTGGGATGATGTGGTTGCCAAATTCCTGAACAAGTTCTTCCCTCAGTCCAAAGTCAATAAGGGAAAGCAGGAGATCTCTTCTTTCCAACAAGATGCTGATGAAACTCTAGGTCAAGCATGGGATAGATTCAAAGGCCTACTGAGAAAAACCCCTACTCATGGATTTGATGAGCCTACAATGTTAAATCTGTTTCTTGGAGGGCTGAAATCCCAAACAAAGTTAATGTTAGATGCATCAGCTGGAGGTAGTATCAGATGGAAGACGCCTGAAGAAGCACATGAACTGATTGAAAACATGGCTGCAAATGATAATGAAGTTCAGAGTGAGAGAGCTCAATTTCAACAAAAAGGTGTTCTTCAACTTCAAACTCAAGATGCTTTACTAGCTCAGAACAAGATTATGACTCAGCAACTTGAGACATTAATGAAGAAGTTATCTCAGCTACCTAAAGAACTGCAGAATGTTTCTCAATTTCAACATCAGATGGTTCAGAGTTGTCAATTGTGCGGAGGAAATCATAATAATGGTCAATGTGCAGTGCAAAGCATGTCTCATGAAGAAGTGCACTATATGGGAAATCAAGGTCTTCAGACGAATTATGATCAACGTCAAAGTTTTAATCAAGGATGGAGACCTCATCCGAGTATGGGACAAGCTGTTCCTTTCAACAGACCACCTCCACAGAACTTTCAACAACAACCTACTCTGACAGACAGAACTTCAAAACTGGAAGAAACTCTTCAGCAGTTTATGCATGTATCAATTTCCAACCATAAAAGCACAGAAGCCTCACTTAGGAATTTGGAGATTCAGGTGGGTCAATTAGCTAAAAAGTTGGAAGAAAAACCAGAGAAGGACTTTGGGGCAAACACTGAAGTAAATCCAAAGGCAGATTGCAATGTTATTACTACAAGATCAGGAAGAATTCTGGAAGAAAGAGGGATTGAGAAAAAAGTGAGAGAAGAAAAAGATGAGATGAGTAAACAGGGAGATGAAGAAAAAGAGAGAGAGGGAGAGAAAAAGAAAGAACATGTGTACGAGAAACCTCTTCCATATCCAATGGTTGTCTCTAGAAAGGATAAGGAAAGACAGTTCCAGAGTTTCATTGATATTTTCAAGAAATTGGAAATCAAGATGCCTTTCTCAGAAGCACTGAAACAAATACCTGCTTATTCAAGATTCATGAAAGATTTTCTCACTAAGAAGAAGAAGAAGTATATTGAGGAAGAAACTATAGAAGTACAGGGCCAATGCAGTGCTATCATTCAGAAGTTGCTTCCTCCAAAGTTTAAAGATCCAGGTAGTTTTACAATTCCATGCACTATTGGTGAACTGGCTATTGGGAATGCGTTAATTGATCTTGGAGCCAGCATCAATCTTATGCCTCTGTCAATGTTTAATAAGATTGGAGAATTAGAGTTAAAGCCCACACGCATGACTCTGCAATTGGCAGACAGGTCGATCAAATATCCACAGGGAGTAGTAGAAGATGTTCTTGTAACGGTAGATAAATTCTTATTTCCGGTGGATTTTGTTGTCATGGAAATGAAAGAAGATACAGAAATTCCTCTGATTCTGGGAAGGCCATTCATGAAGACAGCAAAAGTTGTCATTAATATGGATGATGGAACGCTGAAACTGAAAGACAAAGATGAGGAGGTAATTTTTAATGCATTTGATGATGTGCAGCAGTGTAATGAAGAAAAGGTAATTCCTGAAGCTGCAAATGAAATCATGTGTGTAAGTGATAAATCAGATGACCACCAGTTGTTGATGCAAAGCAAGGAACCCAGATTAGGAGAGCCAATTATACTGAAAGATAAGTTGTGGGTTTTCAAAAGCAAAACCAAAGACGGAAGATTTGAAGTTGAAGCTCCTTACTCCAGGGTAACCAGAAAGATATCTAGAAAACAGTGGAAGGGTTGTTGGTGGAACAGAGGAAAGAAGCTCACCAAAATAAAAAATCCACCATAAGCTTAACAGGTGTCGAGCTAAAGACGTTAAACAAGCGCTTACTGGGAGGCAACCCAGCTTTCTAACTCTATCTATTTTTGTTTTCAGTTATTTTGGTTGTGTGGATTGAATCTGAATATGTCTGGTTGTGTGGATTGAATTATGTTTCTGCAATGATTTGATTGTGAATTGTGTGTTTGAAGTTTGAATTTGAATTTGGAATTCTGTCCATGATAACTGGCATGATTGTGAGATTGTTATTGCAGAATCTGAATTTTAGAACTTGTGTTATGATTATATATGACTGGTTCTTGAATCTGATTGATTGTGACCCAGAAGTTGAATAGCTGAGTGTATTGAGAAAGCTTTGAGAGCAAGTGAGAAGTTGTTATTGCTATGAATTTGGTTTTTGCATAATTCTTATTAACACAGATACATTCTGGTTTAGAAATGAGAAAGGCAGTTTTGTGTGATGAAATTAGCTACTTGGCCAGATGACTACCCATATGTGAATATTAATCCTTTGTTATCCTGTTTGAGCCTTATATATATTTTTTGTGAACCCTCAGCATATTACAGAACAATCTACCTTATCCAACACTCTAGAAGAAGAGAACATGAAACATAATTGTCAAGAGATAGGTAGAAATTAAGTTTGGGGGAAATCATAATCAGTTGAGTCTTAAACTGATGAAAAACAATTGAAAAGAAAAAAAAAAGTATCAAAGTTAGAGAAAAATTCAAAAAAAATGTGTTATGTGATGAATGAAGAGGTAGTTGATGAATAAAGTTTCACTGTTGTTATGTTCTTGTTCTCCTCTTCTTTAGTGTTGTTTTGTTTCCCTGTAAAACCATGTTTCTTCTAGCCAAGCCAAATTATAACCTAAGAAAGTCCTTTTGATTTAAATCAGAATGTTTGAAGTGTATATGAGATGACTTGCAAAAGTTGATGAAGTAGTTGATGACAATTTGAGTATGAATTGGAGTTGTAAACACTTGCAGGTTGAGATAAACACAGATTGAGCATTGTGGTTGTATTCTTTTTCTGGTTGTCTTATCATTTTGGATTCAAGAACTTGTCAATATAGAAGTCATGACATGTGATCTGAATATTTGGAGGTGTAGGTACAATCCTTACTGTTGTGTCAGATATTATGTGATGGAATATTAATTGCTTTGTTGGGTTCGATTGTGTTGTTATTGTCTATTTTCATGAGGACACGAAAATATATAAGTTTGGGGGAGTTTGATAGGTGAAAAGTTCACTTGTTTTTGTTGCTTAAATTGTGGGGCTTTTGAGTATGTTTTAGTGTTAATTCTCATGAAAAGTGTTTAATTGTTGATATTAGTATAATTTTGATTGTTTAAATGTTTTTGATGCTTTTGTTGTTTATTTTGATGAAAAATAAGGATTGGATATCATAAAAGACTTGGACCAGGCTTAATGGATGATGTTTTGCCGAAAGTTTCGCGCCCGGGCGTGAGAAAAAGGACTCTGGGCGCAATTTTACCGAGAGGGTCGCGCCCGGGCGTGAGAAAAAGGGCGCCCGGGCGCGCATTTACAGAGAGTTTCGCGCCCGGGCGCGATATAAAAAGGGGCGCCTGGGCGCCACTTAGAAGAAAAGGGACGCTCGTCCAGCATGCAGAGGACGCTCGTCCAGCATGCAGCGACGCTCGGCATAGGACGCTCGTCCAGAGTGAGAACGCTCGTCCAGAGTGAGAACGCTCGTCCAGCGCTCGTCCAGGGACGCTCGTCCAGCAGAGGACGCTCGTCCAGTATGGGACGCTCGTCCAGCAGCGCACGCTCGTCCAGAAATGGGACGTTCGTCTGCAGGAGGGCGCTCGTCCAGCACGCTCGTCCGCGCACTCGTCCAGTTGGGACGCTCGTCCAGAAGTTGGGACGCTCGTTCAGATAGTGGACGCTCGTCCAGTCGTCCAAGACGTTCGCCAAAGTGCACGCTCGCCCAATGTACTCGCTCGTCCAAGTTGACGCTCGTCCAACTCGCGGCCGCTCGTCCAGAAAATTGGACGTTCGTCCAGCGCACCCAACGCTCGTCCAGGGTCGTTCGTCCTGGGACGCTCGTCCAGAAAATTGGACGCTCGTCCAAAAATTTCCCGTGACTCAATTATTGCCCTTCTCTTTAAAAAGCTGATCCAGAGAAGTGCAGAATGGAGATCTGGAACGGAGAGGAGACCTGACACTGCTGCAGCTGCTCCAAGGGGCTTCCATGGTGGAAATTCACCAATTTCCACCATCCAATCCATCATTTCTCTCTTTTATGTTGTATATGTGTAGCTAAAACTCCATTTCACTGGGGTTGAGAGTAAATTTCTGAACTCTTTGTAATTTTTCTATTAATGCATGAACTTGTTTGAATTATGTGTTCTATCCTTATTTTTCATGCTTTTGATGGAAATCTGAGCTATTTGAACGGTTAAATCATTGGAAAATGTATGAGACCGCGGACCTAGGATAGAACTGCTAAAGGATTTCGAGTCCTAGACATAGGAGGGAATTTTTAGTCATCTGTGACATTGTGTTTAAGGCAAATCTGATAATTGAATTAGCTAAGGAATTAGCAATTTAGTTTGAATGATTAAGAACTGTCTCTGAGGAATCAGGACTGCATGCGCCTAGGATGTCGATGCTTAATTTTGAGGAATTGTGTTAGTAGAAAATTACCGGAGTGATGAACTTGAATTTCAACCCCAGTGAACTTTAAGTAGACTGTTTTTACCATTTTAATTTCATCTGCATGCTAAAATTCATCTGTGTTACTAAATTACGTTTATTAATCACTAAATTAGTAAACTTTAACAATTAGTGAAGCATAACAAATCCCTTGGGAAAACGATATTCGGACTTACTGATTTATTACTTGTACGATTCGGTACGCTTGCCGAGGTCTCAACACTCTCCTGAAACTAAGAAGTATTACATGTCTGCCAATGTCACATTCTTTGAACACACTCCTTACTTCTCTCCATCTGTTCAGGATGTTTCTATCCTCTAGCAGGTCCTTCCTATTCCAATGGTTGAGTCAAATAGCTCTATTGTCTCTGTCATTCCCAGTCATGATCACAATCCTTCTACACCTGTTTCTCCACATACTGAGATCATCCCACACAGGGCCCCAATGGATAGTCCACCTCCCCAAGACAATGGTGAATCTCCTACTTCAGATTCTTCTCCCTCGTCACCTCCTCCCACGCCTCCTGGTGCAAATGATTCAGCATGGCCTATTGCCCTCAGAAAAGGTACTCGTTCCACTCGGAACCCTCATCCCATTTATAACTTTCTAAGCTATCATCGATTGTCGCCCTTCTATTTTTCTCTTTTATCCTCAGTGTCCTCTGTTGTTATACCCAAGAATGTGAAAGAAGCACTTGATCATCCTGGATGGCGACAAGCTATGATTGCAGAAATGCAGGCTCTTGACCACAGTAATACTTGGGAGCTGGTGCCCCTTCCCCCCAGGAAAAAAGGCGGTTGGTTGTCGATGGGTGTATGCAGTTAAAGTTGGCCCTGATGGTGAAATTGATCGGGTCAAAGCTCGGCTTGTTGCAAAAGGTTACACTCAGGTTTATGGTCTTGATTATTGTGACACTTTCTCTCCTGTAGCCAAGATGACTACTATTCGTCTCTTCTTTGCCATGGCAGCCATTCGTCACTGGCCACTTCATCAATTGGATATCAAGAATGCCTTCCTACATGGTGATCTTGAGGAAGAAGTTTATATGGAGCAACCTCCAGGGTTTGTTGCTCAGGGGGAGTCTGGTATGGTATGCAAATTGCATCGATCTCTATATGGCCTCAAGCAATCCCCACGTGCTTGGTTTGGAAAGTTTAGCTCCATTGTTCAAAAATTTGGGTTAAAACGCAGTGAAGCAGACCATTCAGTTTTTTATTGTCATTCTTCTCTCGGGAAATGTGTTTACTTAATAGTATATGTTGATGATATTGTCATTACAGGAAATGATGTTGTTGGAATATCTCAACTAAAAGAGTACTTGTGTAGACATTTTCAAACCAAGGATCTTGGAAGTCTCAAATATTTCTTAGGCATTGAAGTAGCGCAATCAAAAGATGGAGTTGTAATCTCCCAAAGGAAGTATGCTCTTGATATATTACAAGAAACATGCATGATTGATTGTAGACCGGTAGACAGTCCCATAGACCCAAACCAGAAATTAAGGACAGAAGAAGGTGAATTATTCTCCGATCCAGAGAGGTATAGGAGGCTGGTTGGCAAACTGATTTATCTCACTATTACAAGGCCAGATCTATAGTTTGCAGTTGGAGTGGTTAGTCAGTTCATGCAAGCTCCATGTATTGACCATTGGAATGCTCTCATTCGCATTTTAAGGTATGTAAAGAAGGCTCTCGGGCAAGGATTGTTATATGAAGATAAAGGAAGCATTCATGTCTCTGGGTATTGTGATGCAGATTGGGCAGGTTCACCTATTGATAGACGATCTACAACAGGATATTGTGTTTTTCTGGGAGGAAACATTATTTCATGGAAAAGTAAGAAACAGAATGTAGTAGCTCGATCAACCGCGGAAGCCGAGTATAGGGCAATGGCATCACTAACATGTGAACTTATATGGGTGAAACAATTCCTTCAAGAGGTTAAATTTTGTGACATCCATACTATGAAGATGTATTGCGACAATCAAGCTGCTCTCCACATTGCATCAAATCCAGTGTTTCACGAGAGGACTAAACATATAGAAATTGATTGTCATTTTGTTCGTGAAAAGTTGTTGACCAAAGAAATATGTACTGAGTTTATTGGGTCAAACGATCAACTCGCAGATGTATTGACCAAGTCATTAAGGGGTCGTCGGATTGAGTTTATTTGTTCCAAGCTTGGTACATACAATTTGTATGCTCCAGCTTGAGGGGGAGTGTTAGGATATTTATCCTATTTTATCATCATTATAGTGTGTCAAGGGTTACCCTATTTATCATGATTATATTATGTCTAGGATTACCCTATTTATCATGATTATATTGTGTCTAGGGTTACCCTATTTATCATGTATTTGTGTATCAATTTATTCTTATAAATAGAAGATTGTGAGAGGGATCAATTAAGCCCTCTAGAATTATTTTACAGTTTCAATCTTAAGTATTGTCTATAAGACTAAACTATCTAAAGCTCTAATTTGTTTTGAAGTTTAACAAACAACAATAAATGAAATGATCATATGATAGTGTTATCATTAGAAAAGAAATACAGTCAGAATATAAATGGTTTGTGAAAATGCTCTGAAAATTCTAAACATATTAAGGAAAGCCTTAGTAAAAACACCAAGGTATTGAACAAACACACCACTAAACAATTTTCCTATTTAATGCATCAATGAGAGTCTTGTTGAATGCAACAAGTGTTATACATCGCTAAGCGATGATCAAACGAACTCTCGATATATCTTGATAAATGAAAGTGTTAAGAGATGTTTTTGGGAAGTACGCCAAAGGTCTTAAATGAAAAATTCCATAAAGTTGTGTTGAGAGACACCTTGCTAAACTCATCTTTGAAAGAAATAGAGTAAAATTTAAAGAAGTCTTTACATAGGCTAGACAATACCATGTGTTAAACGATCTACTTCATCCAACTATGAAGTTTTCATCAACTACTTGGTATCTTAGTGGAAAGCTTAAACGATCAAATCCTTCATGAATGGTAGAAAATGTAAAAACACTTTGTAGTTCTAAACATGCATTAAATGTCATTAAATGCTCAAGGTTTAAAAACAACTAAAGTGATAAGAGAAACGACATATCTGTTGCATGCATATCTATTCTACTCTGTGCATATTTCCTATTACACGCATCCATTTGCTCCATCCTATACAAATTGGAAGTGGACATTAGAAACAAAGAAGACATTTGCGAAATGTTCTCTTCATCAAATGTTGTGCCAGAAAAATCGTGTTGCCTACTTTTTTCAAAGTACTAAAAAAGCAAGTCTACTTTGACAAGTTGACTTCAACCAACAACTACTACATAAGACAAGACTAAGAAGACTCAAAGATCAAAGAAAAACTCTATGTAACATATATCTTTTTGAGAAGTCTTTAAATAGAAGATCATTCAAAAAGAGAATCGAGAATATAATAGAGAAAAAGGCTCAAGTGAACAACGTCGAGAAGAAACTTAAGCACACAAACTCAAAAGAGAATATCTGAGAAAGGGAAGAAAAAGTTAAGCAAGAAAAACACTTTCAAGCTTTATTAATATATAAGCTTACTATTGTAAGAAGAGAGAAGAGAGAAAAATTATGTGAGTCTGTTAGATTGAATTGGATTGCATATATATCCTCTTTGCGAGAGTTATCGTCTAAGGACTTATAATTAATCTTTTGATTGAAAATTCTAAAGAGAATTCAAACATTTTACGTTTAACTTGGTGAAGTTAAACGGTAGCTAGATGAGTTTGTCTATGAAAACTAAAAGCTAGTGAAACTCAATGAAATTTAACTTGGTGGAGTTAAACGGTAGTTAAACGAGTTTGTCTAGTGGAAACCAAGAGTTAGTGAAACTCAACTAGACAACATATCGGGAAGATATTTGGATTTTCTAGGGATACCAAGGGTGGAGAAGAATAATGCGCAATGAAGAGTGGATGAAACTCGGTTCTAGTCAAAGTAACGGTGGTTACTTGGAGTGACTAGGGATACCAAGAGCAGTGAGAATACTCAGTTGTAATCTTGTTGAAGATTATAGTGAACCCTTTAAGGTGTTAGAGGAGACTGGACGTAGCTCGGTGGAGCGAACCAGTGTAAAAACAACTGTGTCATACAAAAGTGAGAATACTCAATTGTAATCTTGTTGAAGATTATTCCTAAACGCTTCTCTTACAAATCTTGCAGTTGTATATTACTTTAACCGTTAAAAACAATCTTGTCATCAAACACCTTTTTATTAAGAGCTAGTTTTATCAAAACACTGCAGAAAACTTATTTAAACAATTGAAAAATATTTGCTTAAAGAGCCTATAGTTTGAATTGAATTTTCAAGTCGAGTGTTTAATAACTTCCGTAAACTTTTCAGTCCTCGACAAAGTTGTTAAACTTATCTCCTTCGCAAAAAGTTTTCCTATAACACTATTCAACCCCCTTATTGTGTTTTTTCAGGTACTTCAACAAGATCATCTAAAAAGAATAGACTATCTAACATCTCAAGTTTTGAAGTTTAACAAACAACATTTAATGAAATATTGTTTAGAGAATATAACGTCTGGACAATGTACACATAAGAACATTCTTATTGAATGCTTGCAAGACAAACCATGATGTGTCAAGTATAAAAGATTAATCTACATTGTGCATAAGCGCATCTAGGGAAAGAAGCCATAAGCCCTATATATCTTATCAATTGTCACTACTTGAAAAAGCTCAGACTTGCAATAAATGCTTATTTTACAAAACATGCTTCAACACTCTATCAACATATAGATAATTAAATGTATGTACATATTATACCTTGTCTGCTTTGCTTTTTCCCTCTTTATTTGTATAGATATTGACAGTACTAAGATATACTCAAAAGCATTACACGAGGATTAGAAAGAAGTTGTGGTATATGAAGACATTCTTATAATGTTTCCTAAAACTTTATGTCCTACCATAGCCGTACAAATTCTAACTGTGAAAGCAATGCTACTTTTCACAAGGTGCAAAAACGTACATATCTTTGTACGAGAAGCCACCTAATATCAAGAAGGGTTAAATATGTTTTTAGTCCATAAACTATCAAGCGAATTTGTTTTAAGTCCCTCTTTCAAACTTTGGTACACTTTGATCCTTCTCCTTAACGAAACCATAATTTTTCATCCTCCAAAACTAACGGCGTTAAAAAGAAGTTGAGGTGGCTAACGTCTGGCCACATCACTTCTCATTTTTCTTAAACATGTCAATCCTTTCTCTTCTTACCCCCTCTTCTGTTTATTTCTTCAACAGTTGTAGCTCTGATGGCGATAAAGGGTGACTTGACTGATCCTCACAACGTTATAGAAAATTAGGATTCTAGTTTTGTTGATCCACGTAACTAGAGAATGGTTACGTGTTCCTCTGATGGCTCTGTTTCTGCATTGTCGTTGCAGTGCTGGCATTAGAATGTCAAGAGCTTGCTTGACCAACATTTTATTTTCCGGTTGGCAAGTCCTAAGAAGAGCAACAAAAACCTGGAGTATTATTTTTTCAAGGGCTTGATATGCCTCCAAGAAATGGCAAACATTCACAAATGCCTATTATTTGCTGGCTGTGTATTCTCGCTTAAGATGATTCCACCCAAACTATATCAGTTCCTTCCTATGATGGACAAGATCATTTTGAAGATATTTAAGAAGCAAGGTAGCATGCCAAGTTGCTCTAGATGTATGCAAGAAACTACTCTTTCCATAACGCATGCCATCTGTTCGACACAATGCCTTTTAGAAATTTGCACTCATGGGTTGCACTCCTGCGTGTCTGTTGCAATTCGAAGCTCTTTGAATGAAAACCTTTTTAAATGACCAAGACGCACCTTTAGATCATAATGTTATGTCAAATAACAAACACACACAGGTTCAAATTGAACATAAGAGAAAGAGAATGAAATAAAAGCTCTTGGATGCACAATATCTTGCAGTGGAATAATTTTTGAGACACTAAAAACTGAAATGACTTAGGGTATTAATTACTAGGTCGGTCACGAATTAGGTTACACCCGACATAGGCCATGTATGATTGCCATCTCTGCAACTTCAACCCTATAATAAATGTAATTTTTTTTAGGACACAAGCATCTACCTCTATTGCCTAGAGAACCCATTTATGTTACTTAAATTTTTGTATGCATTAGACAATATTATATTATGCATAGAATAGAAGGGTAAAGAAAGATCCCATCAATAGTGCATTATGGTGCATATGTGTAGTGGTATCTAGTTGTGCTCATCAATCAAAGGCACCAACTTTATTCTTGTGGGATCTCTTTGTCTCTCAAAGCTTGAGACGTGTACTTACAAGAAGTTGAAAAGGGAAAACACATCAACCGCACCAAGTGTGAAAGCCCAAGTTCCATTCCATCCACCTTAACTTTCCATGCCAATTAGCTTCTGTCTCTGCTTACACTTACCCTTAATTTTTGTTTTCTTCTTTCTTTTCTCTCTTGTTTCTTTTTGCTACGGATATATACTATTCTTTTTGCTTCTTTCTATGGATATCCATCGGACTTACTTTTTCTTTTAAGAGAATCCCCTGTTCTATGTGCTTGTCTACAATATTCACATTTTCACACTCACATCTTCTCTTTCATTCTCCAAGAACCCCAATGATCATTACTTTCATTCTTTCATTAATTAAATATACTAGATCCTTCTCCTCCCACTCCTTCACAATCTCATTGGTTGAAAATTCGTCGAACCTTCTCCGATCTGGTGCCCCTCCTCGCCATTTCCAGAGTCAAAATGGAAGCTTAGTGGCGGCAGGTGCGATGGGTTGGGTAAAATTAAAATAAAACAAAAACCTATTTTTTTTTATAAGAGCTTGAAATTGGAACCCCAATGAAATGTTTTGGGTCATTAGGATTTGGGATTGGAATCAAAAGGCCTTGCTTGTGGCAGACACCGTGAAGGAGCCCCTTGCAGCGTCTGAGGCGTCATCCTTGTCGATTGTGGACGAGAGAATGGCGGTGAAGACCTAGAAGAAACAACGGACAGTCGTCTAGGCGGTGTCGCCAAACTGTTCTCACTTTGCATTAAAAAAATACCAACGTGGTAAACGTTACAAATGAAAGATGTCATCACACGTGGCCAGGCGTAAGCCACCTCAGCTTTTTTTTAACGTTGTTGGTTTTGGAGGATGAAAATTTATAGTTTCTTTAAGGAGAAGGATCAAAGTGTACCAAAGTTTGAAAGAGGGACTAAAAACAAATTTGCTTGATAGTTTGGGGACTAAAAACATATTTAACCCTATCAAGAAAGTCAATTATATCTGAGTAATAGTCATCTCTCAAGAAGGTTATAAAATGAGGACTCACACAAGAGAATACAAGAACTTTTGCTATTATTGTATCGTTACACTGTTATTCTCTCAATAAACTTACATCGTGTAAGTTTGTTCATAGAACAAAAGAAAGAACTTCACAAGTTCTTACTTTCGTTGTATTGTATTTATCATCTCATTGAGAGTTATTAGAATCTGTACTTGTAAACCAACACTGATTGTGTTTGGAAATTCTGAAGAGAATTCAAACTCTTGTATTGTTTAGCTCAAGAAGCTAAACGTTCTACACATCTGTCTAAGGTTGATACCATGAGTGATTAGAATACTTAAAAGTACAAGGAGTGGTTAAACTCGAACTAGTCAGGATTGATTAAGGGATCATGAGTGGTTAAAATACTCGGTGTATACTAAGAATGGTTTGTACTCGATTGTAATATTGGATAAGATTAGTGAAACCTTTCAAGAGTTTTTAAGAATGACTGAACGCAGTTCAGGATTGAGTAAATCAGTGTAAAATACTTATATTATTATTTTTCCTACTTAAAACATGTTTCTTAAATACTTTATTTAAAAACACACGTCAAACAACTATTGGAGACCACCCCTACAACAATTATTAAATTAAATGTTAATTTGTGAAACCTTTTAAATACTGTTGTTAAAACCTATCTTTCTAATATTTCCCTATACTTTCATAATACCATCTAGAAAGATAACTACCTAATGTATGGAACTATACTTCCAAATTTTGACACAATATATTTAACCTTGTGAAAACACTTAATATTTATTATTTAAACAAAAGTAACTTTTTAAAGAATAGAACACTTAGAAAATAGCATAAAAATAAATGAATTGTCATACAAAAATAAAATAAAGCAAGTCAATAACACAAATTCACCAAAATTGTTTTTTCTTCGTCGGTGTACCATAGTCTACTTTTGGGATTCTTATCCTACTATCACGACTACGCTTATGAAATTAACAACGGTGCCCCTCTAATTGATCACCGTTGAAGATGCCACGTGACATCTCCACTCGATGCCCCATTCAATCAAACTGCGACAGAAAATCACAAACAAACTTGATTTCTTATCACTTGCCGAACTAGAATCCAATAACTCCTCTTCAATTATATATATATTTAAGTTAAATTATAATATTTTAAATAGATAACCATCTTGTATATACACTATATAAATTTAAGTCAGAAAATAATATTGAGAAAACAATAAAATATAATTTGCTTGAAACAAAGAAAACGTATTTATACTATAGAACAATAATACATATAATTATTATTCATGGATGACTAATTTAATTTTACATTTCGTTTTTGTTATTACAGAATAATCCAATCTTAATTTTAAAATTTTAAATATTCTTTTTAATTTGATATACTACAAATTTAATTGAACGAGAAAAATAGAAAAGAAACATACCGACAGTAATGGACACGTGTGTAATTAGTTTCAATGAATAAGCAGTTTACTCATTTTTATATTGCATAGGAAAGAAGATGAGGTATGTTTTTTTATCCGTTACAGTTCCTTTCCTTCCCCATCTCTCTCACTTTCACCGTTACCTCTCATCGCACACAACCAAAGAGAACGAACCAAAAGCACCGCGAATTGCAATTAGGGTTTATACTCCGTTACCTTTCGCGGTTTTTGCGAGATTGAGGATTCGATGATGATGGAAGGAGCTAGCAATGGAGGGATGCTGTACCACGAGGTGCAGGAGTCGAAGCTGTGTGCGGTGCATTGCGTGAACACCGTTTTGCAGGGTCCGTTCTTCTCGGAGTTCGATTTGGCCGCGCTCGCCTCTGATCTCGATCGCAAGGAGCGCCAGGTCATGCTGCCCGCACTCTCCTCTTCCGATTTCGAATCGCACAATGTGTCGCTCGACGGCGATTTCAGCATCCAGGTTCGGTTAGGGTTTCTCTTTCCCTAATTTTTGTTTTCGCCTTTTTCGCCGTGGATTGTTGACGTGTTCGTGAGAATGTGATGTGCTTATAGTCGTTTTTGTTTTGGAAGTTTCTAGTTGCTTGGATTTTAGTTTAATATAAGCGGTTTGTAATTTCTTTTTATTATTTGAGGATTTTTGGGGCTTTTGTGGACCTAGATTCTCCTTCAGTTGTTCAATACAAGCTTATAGACTGTGGCACATGGTTGAATATATTTCTATTTCGCTGGAGTTGACTTCTTTAATTTATAAATGGTTATGATACTTTTAGTTTATAAGGATGTCTTGAGCTTGATTTGTGCATACCTTGTTTTTCATAGGATGGCCTTGTGCTGTGTGGTGGATTTTGCAAGTGTAGTTTGACTGATTGAATATTTCTCATGTACTTATTTTACTAGATGTTTGTCTATCGAAGGAAGTTCTTTGCATTGACATGTATGAATGGCAGGGAGGTGGGGGCGGCGAGTTAGATGTAATATATGTTTAAAACTTTGGATTGTTTGACTAAGCATGTTTCATTAAATAATTACTCCTTTTACATTGTTTCAAGCGTTGTTGACTAGTCACAATAGCATTTTGCATACCGAAATGTCTTGGATCCATGATTGCAACTCTTTATGCTATTGCTGCCACTATCATTGTTGTGGTTGCAGAATGGATCCTGCATCCTTGTCATCTCTGTCAACTCTTTAGCCAATTGAACTTCTAAATTAGTATAATGTCATTTTTATGCATTTATTTGTTTGCGGACTTCTTTTATTTTGTGTATACATATAGGAGGCTCTAGCACACCATGTCGTGTGGTCCAAAACCTCACTAACACAAGCAGTCTTGACATGCCTCTAACACATGTTAGATATACCGATACAGTAGTTGAATAAAGCTATTTTGTTTAAGCGATAATGCAGAATGAGCATGGCTCCAACATGGGCCAAGATATTCAGTTGATGAACATCAGTATATGTCGGAAGTTTTACATTGACTATAGATAAGGTCAATTTAGAATATATATATGTGACCTACTCTAGCTAGATTTGTGTTTGTTGAGCATATATATCATTCTACTCGCTATCATGCTGCTTCAGATCACTCATTAGTGTCTAGTCCTACATACGAGATATATATATCTTGGTGTGAGGGGGTGTGTTGGAAATCCCATATCGACTAAAGATAAGACTAATTTAGAGTATATACATGGGTGCAATAGTCACCTTACAAACCAATTTTGTAAGGTTGAGTTCGGCTTAAAATCCACTTCAATACAGTATACACAGTCAAATCATGGTTTCTAATTTGTCACTTGATGAACCAGACTAGAGACTGTTTTTCTATAGTGATGATGATCAAGGAGGTCACCAACTTTAGACTTGATCTTCTACTTTGCATCAACCAACATAATGTTTCTCCTGTTGTACTTTTGTGAGACTCATTATTATAGGACCTAGCTAGTTGTTTTGTTTCATTCCTCTTATCCTAGTATTTTTTTTGGAGAAGGTCATCATTATATGAAAATTGTAAAACTTAGAGAGGTAAAATATAATTCTCCATTCAAATCTCAATGAGTATGTATGTGTGTGTAGTGTCATGGTATCGTATATTTTTAGAAATTACCCAAGGCCTTGTATTGATGTCAGTATTGTGTCGGATTTGGAGCCTCATTGTATTTAATTGATATATAATATATCAAATTCTTCGCATTTTGCTTTCTTTGCAACCTTAATTGGTTGCATTGGTTTTGACATGGCACTTAGGAGATTCATCTAAATTATAATTTAGGATCATGATATAAACCTCAACAAGGATTTCACTGCAATTGTATTATATGATGAAAAAGGGAAGCTGCTGGAACTGTTGCAACAAATGGAAAAGATAAGCAAGAGCCTTTGGCTCCTACATGGAGAGATACTCTCCTAACCATCTCAATACAATATTCCTCTTCCCTCTTTACTCCCCTACTGACTGATTAAATCAAGCTGTAAAATAGTGTATGCTCTATTCTTCCACTCGACAAACCTTTTTTTGTTTGTCCCACCTTAGAAATCACTCTACTAGTGCAACACATTTTTCTATTGGAGTTTCCTCATTGACTATATATAAGATCAATTTATAGTATATAAATGGGTGCAAACCTCACTTTACGCATTGGTTTTGTAGTATATAAGATCAATTTATAGTATATAATGGGGCTAGCCCAATTTTTGAGGTTTATGCATTAAACATTCAGAAAACACAACATTGAAAGATGCAATTAAGTTTCTGCAGTTTCCATCTCTTTTCCCAGCCGTTGCTGCATAATCTCTTCCACTTGCTACTGCTTATCTCTTTATCCACTCCGCTTTTTTGCCATCATCATTCTGCTGCCGCCAACCACCATGCAAAAAGCGGCTGCCATGGGCCGCCATGAAAAACCCACTTCACCATTGCTTTGTTGTGGTGGCAGGTTGGGAAACTACAACAGGTTTCTGCCATGGCCAAAATCGATAACACTGGTGAGAAGTGTTGTGTCTTGTTTGGCAAGAGAAAAAAAGTGATAGCAAGGAAAAGCTAAGTTTTTTCTTTCCTCTTGTTTTATTGCATGGAAAATGGAAGGAAAGAAATAACTGTACAATTGAATAAATGTCCCAAATAATAATTGAAATATTGTAATTAATCTTTTAAAAAAGGTATATTTATGAATAGTTTATTATTATTATTGTTATTATTATTATCATCATCATTTTGAGATGTGAATGTGAATATGTTTGGTTGAGATGTATACTTTGAAGATACACGGTTTGAGTGACATGGGTAATTTGGTCTTTGATAGCATTCTCTCACTTTATTATGTTTATCCCTCACCTTCCATCAATTGTCGACGAGGTGCTTTTGACATGGGACCTAAATGAACCATTCTTTCCTCTCTCTTTAATGATGCAACCAAACCGTGGAAGGATACCAAATTTAATTCTTTTGTTTCCATCCTTGATCGTTCCATATGCTATCCTTTAAAACAAAGATATCTTTAATCAAATAGGAATGGGATTCTAATATTTATAGAACTTATGACAATGGTTGAAAGTTAAAGTAGACAAAGATTGGTGTGAGTTTTTATTGGCAAAGAGATCAAGAGATGACTTAAAACATATACAGTGTCAAATCCTATTGAATGTTGGTTTTTGTCAATGGCTTTGAAGAAGTAGGAATGGAGTGAGGCATGTCTTTTTGTGGTTTTGGGTTGAGCACAACTTTACTTCCTAGATCCATGGTGATTTTTAGTGTTGGCAAAGAATTGGAGTTGATATAATGATAGGTACCCAGATTTTATTAACACTGTAAAGAACTCCAAGACAGGTTCTTGGATGATCTCTTAGGAAAACCACTTGGATGATCTCTTAGGAAAACCAGGGGCAACTTGGTCTGTGTCTAATGACTGAGAAGACAACAAAAGTCCAGGTCTTTCGAGAGGACCTGTCTCTCCCTTCCTTACACTTACAATCTTCTCAAAAACTGTTGAAAACAACCATATACAGACTATATATAGTAGTCTATTTACAACAACCCACCCTACAGACCGTTATAATTTCTTGTTATCCTTATGATTGCTTGTTATCCTTGTTCCTTCTAACATACACTTTCCTCCTAAACCTATCAATACCCCTCCATGAAGTTTTACCTTGTCCTCAAGGTGAAAAGCAAGAAACTTAGTGTTGATGGTTGTACCAGCTTCCCAACTGTTTTCAATGGATGGGAGGTGTTGACATTTAATAAAGACTTCCAATTCACTAGTTGTAGTAGTGCGGATGTCCAACAATGCCTCTGGATACACTTCTAAAATTAGATCTTCAGTAAGCATAGAAGGAAGAGGTTGAACTGAAGTGGTTGGTGGCACAACACGCTTGAGGAGGGACACACAAAAGACCAGATGGATTCTCCTGTGAGTAGGGAGATCTAGTTTAGCTACAACCCCTATGCGTTCCTTGACTGTGTAAGGACCATAAAATACTGTTTCCCTTGACTGTGTAAGGACCATAAAATACTGTTTCCCTTGGAACCTTCTATGATCCTCATTGTCCGGTTCTTGCACTAGTTTTTTCTAGGCTATCCAATCTTTATTCCATTCTTGTATTCACCATGCCCCAACAACCACCATAGCACCAAGAAAGAGGCCCTGAATACCAATTGATAGGTACCTAGATTTTATTAACACTGTAAAGAACTCCAAGACAAGTTCTTGGATGATCTCTTAGGAAAACCAGAAAGTTTGGTCTGTGTCTAATGACTGAGAACACACAATAAAAGCCTAGGTCTTTTAAGAGGACTTGTCTCTCTCTCTTCCCTACACTTACAATCTTCTCAAAAACTGCTAAAAACAACCCATATACAGACTATATATAGGAATCTGTTTACAACAACCCACCCCACAGACAATTATAACTGCCTGTTATCCTTATTCATCCTAACATAGACTTTCCCCGTGAACCTATCATATAAGAACAATGATTTTTAGTCCAAGTCTCTTTAAACAAGAAATTATAAGTTCGGAGTCCAATTTCAAATTGCAATTCCATGCTCAATCAATCTCACACAAGGTCTTTTGCACTAATGGCTATCAAAAGAGTGTATTACATCTAATTAAAACTGTAACATGGTTTATATTTTACAATATTGTTACCCTTTCTACTATTCATGGGTTGCATCATTCAGTGGCTTAATGAAAAGTGTTAGAATTATTGTTAGTGTGTTCCAACTAAAAGTAAGTTGGAGATGAGTGTTAGTGTTGTGTGAGCTGTGAGTGTGAGTGTTAGTGTTGTGTGAGCTATGAATGTGCTGTATGTGAGGTGTTCCACTCACTTAATCCTATAAGTATAGGATTAAGGAGAAGGGTGAAAAAGAACCAAGAACTAAGTAATATACATTTCATATTACATTTCAACATGGTATCAGAGCAGGTTATCTGATCTATCTCTAGGGTCTCTGCTGTCTGCCGGCGGCCGGCCGCCATGGCCGCCGGCAGCCCCTACAATTTTCGGCAGCCTCTACAGTTTCCGGTGACAGCCCCTCAAATTCCATTTTCTCTTCTTCTCTGTGCATCCGTCCAGACCAAGTGTGCCACTACTGTCGCCGCCACTTTCCGCTGCCATCGCTGCTGACTCCGTCGCCGCCGTCGCTGCCGTCGTCGCCGCCGGTCACCGTCACAGTTTCGACGGGTGACCAGCGGATCTGGACCGTCTCCTTGAGCGACGGCCACCCCTGCCGGAGACAGGACCAGAATCCTCCGAACGCGCCGCCACGGAGCTCTTCTTTCCGGCTAGTCCGCCGCCGTCACCGTTTCGACCGGTGACCATCGGATCTGGAGCGTCTCCTCGAGCGACGGCCAACCCCGCCGGAGACAACACCAGATTCCTCTGAACGCGCCTCCACGCGCCTCCTCTTTCCGGCAGATCTCGGACGCGTATAGCCACGCGTCGCCTTGTCGCCGGCCACCGTCACCGTTCCGACCAGCGACCACTGGATCTGGTTCGCCTCTTCACGCGACGACCAACCCCACCGGTGCCGGCGACCGAAACCTCCGCACCAGCTGTCACGCGCCGCTTCTTCTCGGCCAGTCTCGGCCGCGTGTTCTGCACGCGCCGCCTTCCCGCTGCCGGAGTTTCACCGCGACACCTCCATAACCGTCGTCGGAGCTCCCTCTCTTTGTTCCGACCCTCAGAGCAGCCATTGCTGCCATCTTCGTCTCCACCGTTGATGTCCAGGCGCCATTTGCCGCTGTCCCGCGCCGTTTCTGCTGTCCCGCGCCATTTCTGCTGTCTGGCGCCGTTTCTCCGTTGTCCAGGCGCCGGTTGCTGCTGTCCGGGCACCGTTTTGCCGCTGTCCGGCATTGTTTTTGCCTTGTTGTAACAGCTCATGTGAGCTCATGTGGAGTTGTTCTTTGAGACCGCTCGCTGAATTGAATCTTCCGAAGTTATGGGTTTCAGATTTGTCCAAACCCTCGTACGGATCGGTTCTCACCCATTCTTCCACCTTCATGTTCATGTTGTTCAGTCGTGAGGGGGAGTATGCTTCCACCACTGTAGGCCCTCATCACCTCATCAGTCAAGTGATGGCATACAGGCCCCATCAGTCAGGACTAGATGGCCGTCCCTGTAAGTCCCCATCACCTCAGTTAGTGATGGCATGCAGGCCCCATCAGTCAGTGCTAGATGGCTGTCCCTGTAAGTCCCCATCATCTCGTCAGTTAGTGATGGCAGTCCCTGTAGTTTTGTCGCTTTCAGCCACTACAGGCCCCATCAGAAAGTGATGACAATTTAGTCTCTACAGTGAGGGGGAGTATCGTTCCAAGACAACACTGCAAAGGAAATCTCATGTGTTTGAAGACTTTCCAAGTTGAAGTTTCTTAGTGTATTTTTCTTCTTAGTGCTTGTATTTGCAATTTGGTTGATTGATGTTATTTTCATTTGATTATGTTTATTCCAAGCTTGGCTCATACAATATGTTTGATCCAGCTTGAGGGGGAGTGTTAGAATTATTGTTAGTGTGTTCCAACTAAAAGTAAGTTGGAGATGAGTGTTAGTGTTGTGTGAGCTGTGAGTGTGAGTGTTAGTGTTGTTTGAGCTATGAATGTGCTGTATGTGAGGTGTTCCACTCACTTAATCCTATAAGTATAGGATTAAGGAGAAGGGTGAAAAAGAACCAAGAACTAAGTAATATACATTTCATATTACATTTCAACAAACAGGTTTGATGATACTAGTAGAAATTGGTCAAACTAGGATTTAGTAGGCCCAGGCATGTTTTCCGTCAACTCTGACCTATCAAAAGCCATTTTTAATGGTTTGACCCGAGTAACATAAAAAGCCTAACCCATCTTCCTCATTGATTTTTGGGGGATGTTGTCCTAAGAACATGTTATCTCTTTAATTTGATTCCATCATTCGTTCTTAATCATCAGGTACTCCACTTTGTCCTTCGTCATTCCCCTCTATATGATCTTTGTCCACATGTTTCATCAAACCTAGTCAAGATAAACTTCTTCCTTGGTTGCTCAATTTTGTGACTCTTCCATGACTTAGGATGCTTTTGCCAACATCATTTCAAGTAATGAATGTTGCCCAATACCTATTGACATTCTATTGGGTGTCCTATCTTCAACAAATAATGTTGTGGAGGCCATGTTTAATCCTTTCTTGACGTTATTTCCCCTATCAATTAAAGTCTTCTCTAGAAATGATTGGCCTATTGTTATGTTAAATAACTATGTTCTATACCCACAACCTTTCTCTCCATTATACTAACCTCATTTATAATTGACTTTCCACTATACATATATTATACTTGTTTGTCCATGTTATCGTTTGTTTCTATTCCTAATTCTCCAAGTGAAACTTTATCTTACCATGTGTCCACAAGTGATGATGGATGAGATGTGTACATGGGAGTGATTGTCTTTTAGTTGGCAAATTAATTGTTAGGTGTTAGTTGTTATACACTCTTAATATAGGTTTTGATGGTAACATTGATCACTATAATGTTTGTCTAGTTGGCAAAGAATACAATCAAATCTAAGGACAACATTATACTGACTCTTTTTTTTTTTATTACTAAAATGACATCTAGCCATCTTTTCCTTTACAATAGTTTGTCACTGGACTTTGTTTCAACTTGACTTCAAGAATGCATTTCTACATATGATGAGGAAATCTGTACAGAGCAACCTCCTACATTTGCTACTTAGGTAGAGTATTCTAGTATGGTATGCTGTCTTTGTAGGTCCTTGTATGGCCTTAAGTTATGATGCATGGATATGATTCGTGTATCGATACACTAATATGCTAATTGTGAAAATAATAGGATACAATACGTTATATATGCATATCGAAAAAAGTACAAAATTTCTTATAAACATGATAAATATATGATTGTTATTGTGTGAATCCAAATTCAAATCATATGTATTAAAGATTCTCAAAATAAAAAATTGTAAAGTATTGTCATCATAAAAGTATTACTTCATATATTAGATATTTCATTGATAAGTATCGGTAAAATATTTAAATATTTTAAAGTATCGGATATGAATACATGTTAGACACAAATATGTGATACAAATTGAAGTATTTGTACATCATAGGCCTTAAATAATTACTCCTTAGTTTGAGTGTTTTCAGGCTGTCATCAAACAATTTGGAATGACACTAAGTGATGGTGAACATTCTTTGCTTTACCATCATTCTCCCTAAGGATGTATCTATCTCATTGTATAAGTGAATGAAATGGTTATCGCTAATGGTGATAAGAAGGGTATTGTCCCACTAAAACAATATCTTTCCCAAAAGTTTCAATCAAAAGACCTTGAACAGTTGAGATATTTCCTTGGTATTGAATTTGCACAGTCCAAGAATGGTTGTTTGGTCATATCTCAGAAAATATTCTTTAGATATTCTAGAAGAATCATGGATGTTACACGTTGCCCTTAATCATTTCTTTCATGAGAGGACCAAACATATTGAGGTAGATTCTTATTTCATAAGAGAAAAGTTGGACTATGGAGGCATCACCTTTAAGGTAGATTGTCAACTCTAGTTAAGAGTTGATCGACATATTCACCAACTTAAGGGAGTCTAATTATATTGGTTCTGGTTTCTCAATGTAAATAAAACATCCTTGCTAACTCAAAAATATATGGTTTCAGCTCAATGTCTCCCTATTTATAGTTTAGCAAGGTCATTTCAATATAGCCTTTACCCTTGCATGCAAAGAGGCTGTTTCCAAATTCAAACCCATGACCATTAGATCACCAAGGCACAATTTTTAGGATGCACTAGGGCTCACCATCTGGTTCATTTCCATAGAGAAGTCAAAATATCTTTTTACTGGCCTGATGAATAAATTTTATGATTAGAGTTTGTTCAAAACAAATGATTCAGTTAATGATGATTGATTTGCTCATGCCCAATTAAAGTAGAGCTTTCTTGGTGTTTGCAGTATTATTTTCCAATTACAGTATAACATATGGTTAAACCTCCGCAATGGAAATACAAAAAGGAAGAATGTGACAACTGAAAAATTAATACATGTTATGCAATTGGAAAAAACACCCCAAGCGCATAGAGAATTTAATGTATATATTTTGGTCCAGGGCTGTGGGGTGTACTATGGGTTTGAACCCTCTCCTTGTGTGTTTTACCATTCTAGGAAAAGGTTAATCTCGAGGGGCTAACTTTCATTTTTTAGTTTGCCACATAAATAATGTAAGTAGTTTTTCAGAAAGATCTTTCAAGCATTGGATCCCTGAATTTTTAAGATTCTATTGTTCTAGTTGACTTGTTATATATGCATTGTTCAGTCTTTGGATTTTATTTTATCTTGGGATTTCATAATCAATATACTGTTTTGTTTTGTATATTTTCATATCATTTGTTGTTATATATATCATTCAAGTACTACTATCCTATGCCTTGAATGATTGGGATTCTGGGAAAAGTATTATTGTCAGATCCAATGTTTTTAAAACTGAAATGGACATTGAAGCAGTGAAAGTATTCACGGTTCATTAGTTTAATGGTGACTGATCAAGGGTAGAATTCGTAATAATAAAACCTATAATATATCAAGGAAGAAAACTCAAGTAAAATTTTTAAGTTAGCATAAAGAAATCATATCACGTCTTATAAGATTAAAAAGTCGTAATAAATCTTTATTAATAGCAATCCATGTGTAGATATCATATACGAACATTTATTTTAAAATATCTAAGAATAAAATGTTTATTAATTAATAAGAAAATTTTCAAACTGTTTTCCGAAAATCTTCCTATCCTGCTTCTACTGGTTTCGCTGGTTCTTCATGAGTTTGATTGGCTTTCTGCTGCATCTGTTTTCTGGGTGTCTTGACTTGTTATTGAACTGGCTGTTGTGGTCCCTTTTTAGTAACTGAAGGTACAAGTAGTTTATATTTTATTTAGTGAAATGACTGAAATGTTTGTTCCTTGCATCGAATATTAATTTTGGGAAGGCAATTTAGAACTCGGACCCTTTGCATTTTTTTTATTTAATTCAATTTACAAAGCCATTTCTGTAGGTTTTACAAAAGGCTTTGGAAGTGTGGGACCTACAAGTTATCCCTCTTAACTCTCCAGTTGCTGAGCCTGCCCAGATTGACCCTGAGCTGGAAAATGCCTTCATTTGTCATCTACAAGACCATTGGTTTTGTATCCGCAAAGTGAATGGGGAGTGGTATAATTTTGATAGTCTCTATGCAGCCCCACAACACCTTTCCAAGTTTTACCTTTCTGCCTATCTTGACTCTCTGAAAGGCTTTGGGTGGAGCATATTCCTAGTTAGGGGAAATTTTCCAAAAGAATTCCCCATCTCCTCATCTGAAGCGTCTAATGGTTTTGGTCAGTGGCTTTCACCTGAAGATGCTGAGAGGATAACTAAATCTTGCAACTCAGTACAGGCTCCGCAACAGAGAGTTAATGAGAGCCAACAACACTATGATCAGTTTCTTTCTCACGGGGAAACTGAAATGTTATTAGACATGGAAGATGAGGAACTAAGGGCTGCAATTGCAGCTAGTCTGATGGATTCGTCCCCAATTGTGACCACTGCTGAAGCCAGTACTCCCCAAAATGATCATCATAGTAGTAAACAGGTGGCCACTACTGAACCTACCCCTCTAAATGATCAAAATTCCGAACAAGCAGTAACTACTGAAGCTATCGCTCTAAATGGGAAACAATCCAAACTAGTGGAGCCCATTGAACCTATTCTACCTCTCAACTCTCAAAGCAGCAAACTCATAGCAGCCATTGAAGCTGATTCTCAGAATGATCAAAACAGCAAAGAAGTGGCATCCACTATAGGCGATAACGCTCAAGATGAAAACGAGAATAAAGAGAAAGCTGTCTAAGAGTGTGCTTAATTTGGCCCGAATTTGTTTTTGCAATTGAGGACAATATTCTATTATACCAGTTTTAGGTGGTCGAAACATACCTCAGTGACTTAAAGTCATGGTGCTGTGCAGTATACACATTCTCATTTCAATTGCATGATGTATAAACTGTAAGGAAACCCTTCAGCCTTTCCATCGATAATATGATAGTTACCAAGTTTTGATAATGTTTTGGAAAGCACTTCACTTTTTTTCGTGTGATTGTGATTATGATTGATACTAATTTTGACCATGATGCGTGTTGGTACTAGTATAATAAAGTTGCTTGGGCGATAACGGGAACTCTTCAACGATTGAATGGAACCTTTCCCCAATTTGATAGGCTCTAGATTTATGGTTACTTCGATACTACAGACATGACCAACAGAAATTGTCTGGTTTTCCCAGGATAAAAAAATATTTAAATGTTATTAATTTCCTTAAGTCGGATGTCTTCAAACTATAATAGTGTATGGTTTATGACAATGCCTACGAGAACATTTATCTTGTTTGTGTATGCGCATTGTCACTTTTGATATTGTTTTTCTAGGTTTCATAGTTTATGGCAGAATTTGAACTTCTTGATCCACACACATCTCATGATATAATAAATAAGAATATACGGAGTTTAAGAGGACAACTTATTGTAGAAGATCTTAATGCAAAAGTGTTCAAAAACATGATCTCACTGCAATTTTGTTTAAATTGATTTTGATAGAGAATGTACTTTTTTTTTTCTTGGGAAAAGAGAGAAGTGTGAGAAAAAGAAAGACATTGTGGGATCCATGTTAAAAGAACTTTGTAGAAGTAATGAGATTTATAATGAAGTCCAGAGATTTTGTGGCACTCATTTTAAAAGTTGGAACGTGTATACTTTTCCTTATTAGTTAAATGTTTTAAAGGGTAAATACACATAAAGTGCTATAATTTTTTTTATGGATTAAATATATTTTTAATTTTTAAATTTTGATGTATCATTGGAATTGGTTCTTAGTATGAAATATTATTTACTTTGTAAAAAAATTAATTGATTTGAATTAAGAAAATTATGTTTATTCATTTTTCAAATGAGATAAAAATAAATTCTAATTTTGTGTCCGGTTTAAAGATTATAAATATATTTAATTTTTTTTATTCAAAATAAATAAATATATAAGTATTGATATATTTTTAGTATAATAAAAAGTTACATTATTAGTACAACTTTAATATTTATATTTTTTTTAACTTTGTTAATGATTAATGTTATTATGCTTATGTTTGGTCTTTAGTATTATCACATGTTTATCAAAGAAAAGAACTACTGAGTATTTATATTTATAAAGCCAAAAATAAAGGGTAAGAAAGGTTTCATTCAAGTTTAACTGTATGCTAATAACATTGATTCTTATTTTAATAAACACACATAACAATTGTTAAAGAATAAATACATGTTTAGTTGTCTAAACATTAGCAAAGTTCAAATAAAATTAAAAAAAATAAAAAGAAATTGTGTTCTAAAAACAAAATATGTCTATCTAAACCAATCATTTACCCAACAAATTATTATATTTCTCGAATTTTATAAATAACATTTAAAAAGAAGAAATGGAAAAGTATTTCCTTACAAGAGAATCAAGAACTTGCCCACTCCTCCTTTCTATTTTTTTTTAAATTTTATCTAACTGCTATTTTCAAAGTTCAACATAACATTAATCACTTTTTATTATTTGTAATTTTATACTTTACTAATATTTAATTGTTGACTTTTAAAAAAAACTTTATACGACATTTTAGAAAGAAAAGAAAAAAAGTATTTACTTACATAAAGAATGAAAGAACTAACTAAATACTTAACTATCTTTTTTTAACAAAAGTATCGGTCTAAATAAGATTCTAAAACAGGAAAAACACCCTTCAACCAAAAGAGATACACTTTTCAAAGGGAAGAATAATTATAAAAAAATATAAAAATTAAGTTTTTTCATAATTTGATGTTTCATCTTTAAGAATTAAGAAATCTGCTTACATTTTTTTCATTAGTTTTGGAATAAAAAACCAATGAATTATATCATAGAAAAATCGAAGTTAAGTTTGAATTTGATATGTTATTTTGATTTTTTTTTCCGTTTATTTATTTTTGAAGAAATATTACTTGATTTAGTCAACAAGTAAATGAAATATCATTTGAATGAAGAAGAATAAAGTATCAGGCTATTATATTATATTCTAGCGACTAAAATTTTATTCCATGCCTAAATAATTGCTTTCCGCACTTCAATAATTCTTACGTGCACTTCATAACTTTTAAAATACCCGTCTTATCCTTGCTATTTTATTTGAAAGTTAGTTTCTTGTTGGTTAAGAGTTTTGTTACGTTGTTATTTTATTTTTTTCATTATGATTCGAACTGCAACTATTCTGGTCGAGTTTTGGTGGTGATAGTAGTGATTTGAGGTTCTGTAGGCTCGAGTATATGGACAAGATATGAATGGATACATTGAAGTTTGCATTTGTCGTTTTTTTATTTTTAAAGAGGTTTTGGAAACTCACATTTTTTAAAGATATTTTTTTTTGAAAACGTTTTCTTTGTTAGATTGGTGTATCCAAAGCTTATTTTTAATTTTTGGAAGGTATTTTTTTTTTCATTTCAATAATCAGTATTAGAGCTCTGTTCTTAATAAATTTTTAAAATGGATTATGAAACAAGTTTTTCTTAAATAACTCTTTCATCTTATAATGAAAAAAATTATGATCTTCTAAATGTAAAAATGGAAGTCTATCTATAGTATACCTCGGTGCGGTAATCCCTAGAAAAAATAGGGTCGGACGGTTGGCTAAGGAGAGGGATTTAGAAAGATGCGGGATGGTCGGCTAAGACGGAGGAGTCCAGAAAGATGTGGTTGGGTGATCATTGTTAAACGTTAGAGATCAATTAATGTTACCAGAAACAGAACGTATGGCTTTAATGATCAGATAATAAGCAATAGGAAAGAAAATATATGGCATTGATATGATATTAATTAGTAGTTAATGGTTGTTACGATGACTCAGGTCTATAAGTAAAAGATTTAAGTCCAGGTAAAAGGACCTTTTTCTTGAATAATCTTACCTTAATCTCCTTGAAAACTATTCTGACTTGAGTGTCGGAGTGTTTCTTGCAGGGGACAACCAATTGGTATCTTGAAAGGAGCTTTGAGAAGTGGAAGATTGTACCAGTAGTACCAGGAAGCAGGAGGAACCGTAGTCTCGGACCCAGAATACCAAAACCTAAGGCCATGAGGTTTATTCGGATTGAGGGGGGGCGCGCTTTCCAACAAGCGTAGAGAGAAGAAGCGGCTCCGTCTGGCAAGCCAAACCAAGGACGAAAGGATGGAGGAAAAATACTTGGAAGAAATGAAGGGATGAATGACCAGAGGCATAGAGACCTCCCTAGGACGCCTCAATACGTCCATTATACACCCTTGAATGCACCTAGAGCAAGGGTGATGGAAGAAGCGCTAAGGGCCGATTTGTTAACTTTAACTCAATCGCCTACTCCCAAGGGAGCTGATGGACGGAAGCATTGTCAATATCATCAGAACTTGGGACACACTACAGAGGATTGTATAACCTTGAAGGATAAGTTAGAAAGTTTGATACAGGCAGGACATTTACGAGGGTATGTGCAGGGCAAGAGACCAAGCCCTATAGGATGTTTCGGGCGTCCATCCAAAAGGAGTAACCACTTCAAGAGAGACGATCGGCAAAAGAAGGATCGGAGGAGTCGGAGTAGGAGCAGAGAACAACCCTTGAGAGGCGTTATTAACACTATTTCAGGAGGATTTGCTGGTGGCGGACCTTCGACATCGACACGAAAACGACACTTGAGAAGTCTGCACAGCGTTAATCCTGTAGAGATGGTGAGAAGGTCAATGCCGAGCATTACGTTTTCAAATGAAGATTTTCATGCTCCTGACCCTAATCAAAACGACCCTATGGTCATAACGGCGGTAATTTCCCGATACAATGTGGGAAAGGTCCTAGTGGACCAGGGAAGTTCGACCAACATTTTATATTGGAAGAATTTTCAGCAGATGGATATATCGGAGGATATGATCATGCTGTTTCACGAACAAATTTTAGGATTCGCGGGGGAAAGAGTAGACACGAGGGGTTACGTCGACCTAAGAATGTGCTTAGGGACGAAGAAAGATGCTAAGGAGTTGAAGATCAGGTTTCTACTGGTGGAAGCCAATACCTCATACAATGTTTTGCTCGGTTGTCCGTGTTTGAATGCTTTCGGGGCCATTGTTTCCACTCCCCATTTGACGTTAAAATATCCATCTGACAGTGGAAAAATCTGGGTTGTTCGAGCAGATCAGAAGGTGGCTAGGGAGTGTTATGTCGCGGGGTTAAGGATAAAACCCTGGATTTCGACTAAGAAGGTTAAGCGTTCGGAGGTGGCCATGGTAGAACTGGATCCTAGAGTTAATACAGAAGACCGAATGGAGCCGTTGGGAAAGGTACAACCTTTCATACTAGGGACGACAGAAGAGCAGAATACTACCATTGGCCGAAGCCTTACAGAGGCCCAGAGCCGAGCGATTGGTTGAATTCTAATTACGGACAAGGATTTGTTTGCATGGACGACAGCTGACATGCCAGGAATTCATCCTAGCATAATTTCTCACAAGTTATCATTGTTTAAGAACGTACGCTCGGTCGCGCAGAAGAAGAGAAGGTTGGGAGCAGAAAAAAGGAAAGCGGTGGATGAAGAGGTCTGGAAGTTGAGGGAGGCAACTAAAACTAACTCTAAATAATGCATGATAACTACTAATATGGAATAATGCATGAAAGCAAATCACGAATCTGATTTATGCTCAAGAAAATGTATTTGAAGGAATGAAAATGTAGAATTACTATTTCGGTTTGATGTATGAAATGAAGGAATGAAAATGATGTAATCTAAATGAATGAAAATTTCGGAATGAACGAGTGAATGACATATATTTATATGTATCAGTTTATCAAAAGTCAAATGTAATTGAATGTAACTGTAAGAATTCCAAAACAGAGTTGGAATGACAATGTGTTTTTGGTTTCTTGAATGCTCATGTAAAGAATATATGACACCTAAACTAAAATAATGCACAAATGCAATTAAAAGAACCTAGCCTAATGAACATTGTTATTCATAAAAGTGACTAACACCTATAAATGCTATAACTAAACTGTGCAAGAGGAACCAATATTGAACCTAGATATAGATACAGATGAAACCTAGATGTCAAATGCATGAAACATAGAAATGAGCCAATGAATCCTAATTATAAGCATGTTCTTGAAATTTAAAATTTAGTGCAAGGAATGGTATCACGTAATCAAAACCAAGTAAAAGGAAATGTGGAAAACGCAATCTAAAATAGGACTATTCTAAGATCAACAGAAATACAAAAAAAAAATGAAAGAACAAATTAAGAAAATTAGGCAGAAGTAAAAGTCATACTTAAATGTGAAAATGGTTGAGAAAATAGTCTCAATTATTCTTTACAAAGACATCCGATAAAAGATGAAGCTCACTTTGGGGTCTTTTAATTCATATTTCATGGTTATTACAATATATAATCAGATTTAGCAAGAACAAAATTAGAGAACTAAATTGAATCTACAAGACATTATAGAACTAAAAAAACCAACTAAACTGGAGAGAATCAGAACCTACCATCTACAATTTGCAACCAAAGTAAAAACATCATCTAGCTAGACTAATTTCCACCAAATCAACAAAAAACAAGTAGAGATTGAATGTGCAAATCAAAATACAAGGTAAAAGAAAAGCAAACGAAATTGGAAAAAATCATTGCAAGAATCTTAAAAGAAATGTACACAAATCCCAAATTGGAATCATAATCCAATATCAAAGTGCATAATTAAAGAATACAAGTGCTGAAAATTTTAATTCATATACAAGAAAACAATTGACAAGAACAATAAAATGGAAACACAAAATTTCATTAAGAATTTGAGAATGAAATTACAAAATACTGGAATCACCAAACACTCACACTTTGTCACCTTCATGAACACCTCAGTGAAATTCCAGCAAAGGAAAAATGAGTTCTATCTAGTCTATCAAAGCTCATAAAACCTAACCATCAAAAATTGAGAAAACTGAATCGAAAGGAACTGAATTTATACCATGTTATGAAAGTCTAACTCATCCCGATAGTGGACACAAATTGTTTTTACCAAGATTGAAGAAACACCACTTGATTAAACTTTTTCCTTATGGTGACTAATGTTATCCTCTTAGTGCCTTGATATTATAAGATGTTCTCTCCTTTCATGTTTATTGGTGAGTTTCTCTATCAAAATACTCTAATACTTAAGTCAACAAAGATTGTTAGTGACATAATAGATGCACAATAAAGGTGAAAAGTACCATATACAATAACTTCAATTTATTAATAATATTTTAATGAGTATTCTATACGGACAATTCTATTTAACTAATCTCACTAGCATTTAATTTAACAAATCAATAAAGATTGTTAATGAAATAATAGGTACATACATTAAAGTGTATATATATATATATATATGAGAACATAAATTTATTAATAATATTTTAGTGAGTATTTTGTGTGGATGATTTTATGATTTGTTATTAATCCAAAGTGATGTTGTTCTTGGTGATCCATATCTCCTTTATAGGTTTAATCATTCGGTAGGTCTCATTTGTGGGTGGAAATCTCAAATTGGTTCTCTTCCTTTTCAGCATTTCAATTGAGTTCTTATTTTGTGAAAATTGCAACAATTAGACCCCTGCCGTTAAATTGGACCTAACAACGTTAATTTATGGTTGACGTGACATGCTGATATTTATTTTTAAATGACGTGGAATGACTTATTTGATGTATGTGATTCTGATGTGTCTTTTGATTTTTTTTTTAAATAAAAGAAATTGGTAAAAATGAATTAAACATTAAACTGCATAGTTTGTTCAAATTAGGGATTATGGAAAAGGAAGTTTGATTTTAGGGTTCATACAAATTGGAAATTAATTTCAGAAATTGTTCTCATTAATGCTTCTGCCTTGGACTCAACTTCTGATGTTGGTTCAGATAAGTTCATCTTTTTATTTTCTTCTTCAGAAGGAGATGATGCAGGAATTATATCTAAAATCATAATACAAGGTTGAAGGAATTAACACATACATCAAAACTGTAACATCTGGAACTGTCTCTGAAATTATTTTCTTAAAGAAGATATAAGGAAAAACACTTTTTTCCCTGGCCACCATATGCACTGTCGTAGTGTTACTCTTTTTGCCCTGGCCATCATATTTGCCGGACCACCATCACTGCAACCTCCACGTGAAACAAGTTCACGCGTCGTCATCATCTTCGCGCATCATCTTCCTCGCACTTCCAAACCCTCAGGCCACCGCCACCTTGAATCATGTCACGCTTTCTTGTGCTGACCACTACCTTCAACGCATCATCTTCTTTGCACAAATAACCACCACACAAGTCTCCATTAGCACAACCTAAATCGCGAGCACCATCGCGGCGCGTCAACCTCCATGAAACACCACCATACCTAATCATAGAAAACTCAAATCAATTTCATCAGAAGCATATCGCGCCTTACACCTGCAAATCAAACATAGAGGAGCTCTAATCTAGAAAAATTCCCAATTCAAAAAACTCTTTCAAACCCTAAATCGCATTCGAGCTCTCCATGACCACAAATCACATCTAAATCGTGATGTCGCACGACCACCTTCCTCGCGTTCAAACTGCAATCGCAACCCTCAATTTCCCTTTCAAACAATAATCACAACCTGTAGAGAAAGAGAATCCTAAATAAAAAGTAGGAAAAACGCCTAAATTCACGCAAAACAGAAACCCTAAAATTGCGAAATCCATTATCACAATCTCCTCCACCAAAATAAAACCAAATTTCTCCATCAAAAATAAAACCAAAATGAACCAAAAACCAAATTTCTAATTTCTCTTGATTTCCAAGTGTGTGTAATTAACTTTTTCCAATTTTTTTAATTTAAAAAAAACAAAATTTCCATGTCAGACTTTCCTATTAGTAAATAATATGATCACGTCATTTAAAAATGAATATTAGTATGCCACGTCAACCATAAATTAACGCGGTTAGGTCCAATTTAATCGCAGGGGTCTAATTGTTGCAATTTTCACAAAATAAGAACCCAATTTAGACGCCGAAAAAAAAGATGACTAATTTAAAATTCTCACCCAAAAACGGGACATACCGAATGATTAAACCCTCCTTTATATCAAATGGTATAATCCCAAGTTTGATATTCATATTAAGACCATTTTAATTTTATCAGTACATTTTTATTATAATAAAATTATTAATTAAAATAATAATAACGTAGAAAATAAATATATTTAATTTTGACTTATATTACTTCAAACAATATCAGTTTTCAAATATATCTTTTTTCCTTTTTCTCTCTTTAGTATGTATTATCTGTCAAAACGAATTAAAACCCGTGTGTCAACTCGACCCACTACGAGTTCGAACTGAGTTGAGTTGAAAAAAAATAAAATTTTGATACGAGTCAATTTTAAACATGTCTCACTCAGGCGGAATTCATGCTAGATTGACTCACGAAGTCACTTAACTTTTCTAATAAATATTTTTTGTTAGGTTAACGATTTTACAAAATATTAAAATGAAGACTCACATGAAATTATTTTTGTATGGAATACTTAGACAAGATAAAGAAATCCACGTATCTATACTTAATAACTCAATATTTATGTAAAAACAAATTTGAATAGTTATGAAACCATTAAAAATTTTGTGGAAGAGATTTTTTGATATGTTTATATAAATAAAATCTTTTGTTTAATTGATCATAAATTTAATTTAAGATCTTTTTTCTTTATTTAGCTTGAATTAAAAAAAATGTTATTTTTTTAATTAAAAAAATAAAACTTGTAATTAATTCATGAGTTAACCTGTTTAATTCATTGTGATAAACTGAATAATCAAATATAATTTTTTTTGAACTAATAATCGAATTAAAATAACTCATTACATAAGTAATCCGTAATCGAATGAGCCAAATAAGACCGAATATCTTAATATTACAAAGAAAGCATAGGTGCAAGAAAAACACGAAGTCATCTACTAAATTGGTATCGATTGTTTTTCACGGCATCAACTTTCGGTTGGATTTGGTGAAAAGTCCAAAAGACTGATTAGACATATGCACCTTATGTAAGGTTTTTGTTTTCATTTTCGATTCTAATTTCCCTTTTTGACTAAATATCGCGAGGAAGAAAAAAAGAAGCAAAAAAATAAGTTTATTTTAATAATAATTATATTTACAAATTTTAATAACAAATTTGTAAATATAATTAATTGGATTTTATAGATATAACATAAAAATAAATTAGCATATATAGTGAATATGTTGTTACAAAATTATTTAAATATTTACCTTTTCCTTCTTTGATTCTAAAGGAAAACGTTTCTTCAACAGATTTTTTACAACAATTTGACAACAACACGTGTCTCACTGTCATTGGTTGTTTTTATTAAATTTTGTTTAAAGATTCATTTTGTTTTGGAGGGCATTTTTGGAATAATTTTCAAAAACTTTTTGGCGCTTTTCAGAAACCCTACTCTCTTTCCCCCTTTTCGAAACTCTCTCTCCCCCTTTTCGAAACTTTCTCTCCCCCTTCACCGAAAAATCCTTCAAAACTCTATCTCCGTCATTGAAGTTCCTTCCTTTGAAACTCTCTCCGTCATTGAAGTGGTGTCTCTGTCCACCGTTGTTCGTCCGTCGCTTGGGTCCACCAATGTCTTTGGAGGAAGTCGTCTCTCTCTCTCTACGCCATTGAAGTGCTTTCTGTGCGCCATTTCTCCAAAGCTCTCGTTTTTCCGCTGGCACCGTTGTTCCTTCGCCATTTCTCCAGAACCTTACCTCTCAACTTATAAACACCCTTCGTGGGTCTTCCATCTACATAGGACTCGCCAAAGTTGAAATTGCTTGTTGTGAACGCCTTAAACCATCACCAACAGGGGGGATCAATCCAAAAAACCTTGAAAACACAGTCGTCAGGACTGTTGGGGAGTGCTTCGGCCATGTCTGGGTAGCACTCCTCAAGTTTTGGTACAAAAGGGGATTTTTCCACTGGTAATCGATTACCAGCTTCCTGTAATCGATTACAACAACATCAGTCCTGTGTCAATGATGACGAACAAACAATGATCATGCACCTCACCTCAGTTGGAGAAAACCACCTAAATGGACATTTTTTTTGAAGAAATCAATGACTTAACCTCATTATTGGTGCAGGGAGCACACCCAATAACGTTTAACTCACTCACCCATCTCAAAAAATGAAAAATTCAACAAAAATAGAGAATGGGGAGCAGTGTTCATCTAGCTGGGGAGTACAGTTGAAGTTTCTGTACAAATTACCCTTTTTCCTCTTTAATCGATTACCGGGGTCTTGTAATCGATTACCAGAGGAAAAAGGGTAATTTGTACAAAAACATCAACGGTACTCCCCATCTAGATTAACACTGCTCCCCAACTCTGTTTTTCTGAACTTTGCTACTTGTTTTGTTCTTAACTTTCTCCACCGAACTCCAAATGACTTGATTCTTGTTTTGTTGGAATCTAGACTCAAAGAGCTTTCCAACAACACAAGAAGCAACGCATTTGGAGTTCGGTGGAGAAAGTTATGAGCAAAACAACCAGCAAAGGTCAGAGGTGGTAGAAATATATAAAATGTTAACTTTAAGGAATTAACTGCACCTACTCAGGTGTCCAAAAATTATACATTAGTAGTAATTGGAAAGATATTTGAGTCTATGTTCTAATAAAAAAAGAATCACATCATTTGGAGGTCTGTGGAAAAAGTTATGATTAAAATAGTCAGCAAAGGTCAAAGTTGACAGCATGGGTTATGCACCTCACCTCAATTGGAGAAAACCACCTAAATGTACATTTTTATTTTGAAGAAATCAATGACCTAACCTCATTATTGGTGCAGAGAGCTCACCCAATAACGTTGAACTCACTCACCCATCTCAAAAAATGAAAAATTCAACAAAAATAGAGAATGGAGAGCCGTGTTCATCTAGCTGGGGAGTACAGTTGAAGTTTTTGTACAAATTACCCTTTTTCCTCTAGTAATCGATTACAGGGGTATTGTAATCGATTACCAAAGGAAAAAGGGTAATTTCTACAAAAACATCAATGGTACTCCCCATCTAGATGAACACTGCTCCCCAACTTTGTTTTTCTGAACTTTGCTACTTGTTTTGTTCTTAACTTTCTCCACCGAATTCCAAATGACTTGATTCTTATTTTGTTGGAATCTAGACTCAAAGAGCTTTCCAACAAAACAAGAATCAACACATTTCGAGTTCGGTGGAGAAAGTTATGAGCAAAACAACCAGCAAAGGTCAGAGGTGGTAGAAATATATAAAACGTTAACTTTAAGGAATTAAATGAACCTACTCAGGTGTCCAAAAATTATAAATTAGTAGTCATTGGAAAGATATTTGAGTCTACTTTCTAATAAAAAAAGAATCACATCATTTGGAGGTCTGTGGAAAAAATGATGATTAAAATAGTAAGCAAAGGTCAAAGTTGACAGCATGAGTTATGCACCTCACCTCAATTGGAGAAAACCACTTAAATGGACATTTTTATTTTGAAGAAATCAATGACCTAATCTCATTATTGGTGCACGGAGCACACTCAATAACATTTAACTCACTCACCCATCTCAAAAAATGAAAAATTTAACAAAAATAGAGCATGGGGAGTATTGTTCATCCAGGTGGGGAATACAGTTGAAGTTTTTGTACAAATGACAATTTTTTCTCTGGTAATCGATTACAAGACCCCTGTAATCGATTACTAGAGAAAAAATTGTCATTTGTACATAAACTTCAACTGTACTCCCCAGCTGGATGAACAACACTCCCCAGGGTCATTTTTTTGTTCCTATGGGTGATTTTTTTCTATTTTTGTCTCTGTAATTGATTGTCAGGGGCTTTTATAGGTGTTTAGACCAAGGTAGTTCAACTGGACTCCCTATGATGGTTTTGTCTGTGTTTTTAGTGACTTTTTCCAATTTTTGAGATGGTTGAGTGAGTTTAATGGTCATGTGTATCAAATCCATTAACATTCCATGATGAGAACATATTTTGGTTCAATCCATATTAACATTGAAAAAACATGTTGTGAATTGGAAATGTTCGATACAATTCATTACAATAATTTTTTAAAATATTAACGTCAACATGATTGGAAAGTGGACATTCCATAATTTTATCAAGTAGACATTCCTCTCCTCATGAGTCAATCTTCCATTCAAAACATCAACAAACTTGGTTTTGGAAGAATGTTGCACACACAACTGCATAAAAAAAATTCATGTTAGAACAATCCAAAAAATAATTAACAAAACAAGAAACACAAATTGGCAAAGAGGAAATGGGAAAGGCTAAATGGAAAATGGGAAAGAGGAAGTGGAAAATGGGAAAGGGAAAACGCGAAAGGGGAAAAGGAATAGTGGAGATATCTTGCTCTCATCACCGAAGTCACCGGAGTTTTCCATTTCCCACAACAAAATCAATATAAAGGAGAACATGTTTCTTGCTGGGTTGCTTCGCCGAAGAAGATGAAGCTAAAATAAAGAGAAACGAGAGAGAAAAAAGAAAGCTTGAAGGGAAAAAGGAGAAAGCTTGAAGAGAGAAAGGAGAAGGCTTGAAGAGAGAAAGGAGTGAGCTTTAAGAGAGAAAGGAGAAAGCTTGAAGAGAGAAAGGAGAGGGAACGATGAAAGAGGTTAGAGAGAGGATGAAAATGGAGTAAGGGAAAAGAAAAAAAGGGGAAAGGGAAAATGAGAAATGAAAAATAGGAAACGGAAAATGGAAAGGGAAAAGAAAATACCTTGTTACTGGAGCTTTCCATTGCTTCACTGGAGTCTCGTCGGAGAAGATGAAGCTTGCTTCGTGAGAGAGAAAGAGAGAAAGGAGAGAAAACACACACAAAATAAAAACCAAAATGCAACAGTAGAGGAGAATGAAAACAAAACTGAGAGGGACATTTTTGGAAGCCAAATTCATTGTCAACTTTAACGAAAAAAAAAATATTTTAAATGAACCAATAGCCTTTTAACACGTAACGTTGTCAATTTTTTGTCAAAATTGCGTTGTTAGAATATCGCGATCCGATTCTAAAAACAAAAGAACTCCTTATTTTTTATCCTTTTTGTAACATCCCAAAAATACAGTAATAAAACCATATAATAGAATAATTACAATTAATAATAACACATGTCAGTTTTAACATTAAAAGAGAGTACGGTTATAGCCGAACGACCTTACATAACTTCCCAACTAAAATTGTACAACACAAGAGAAAATCAAGACCGAACAGTTTACAAAACCAACACCGAACGGTCATACAAAACTTAAAGACAAAAGTGAACGAACGACCACCTAACCAAAATAACCAACTACAAGCCGAACGTCCTATTGTTCGGTTTTCACCTCGATTTCGACTAAGTTTTCTTCCTCCAAATATTGCTCTTCCAACGCCTCTTCCAGCAATGCGTCTCCTTCTGCTCACATCCACATGGATGATCATTGCACAGACAAGGACGGACGTACAAACGAGACAACACAAGAAAAAACACAGGGTAAGCTTATGTAATTTAATTCAAGTAATAACATACATTTTCATATGTAAGCACAATCAAATACATTTCAAATAAACAGTTTAATCAAAACACTGATACTAGACCGACTGTCCGGACTGTATGAATTCCGTGTAGCTACGATGTTCGTGCACCCGGGTGATGTAGTAACTGGAATTCTCATCAGCTGCCACCCGAGGTTAGTCCGTTCCGTCCAAAGTACTCCTAAGGACTAGGACCTCCTGCCGTTCCCACACATGACGTACCCCCTCTACGTGAGGACGAGTACTCACGGAACATCAGGATGAATTGTCAGCCAAGCTTTGTCCACATTCATACGTTACGATATCAATATTCATCCAAGAGTCGTTCCTCCTTGGAACGCTCGTTCAACTTCACATCATTTCATTCATATCACATTCTCTTCTTATTTCATACATAATCATTCTCAATTCCATCTTTCATTATCACTTTTCTCAAATTCATCTTTTATAATCTTTCACTTTAGTGTCATTTTCATAATCATTTCTGAGAACATAAAAATACCGAACGTTCAGTCCTCTTTATAACGAGGACGAATGACAGGAACGAGGCAAGGAACTCCCTCATCCTAGAACAGAATACTACCGAAAGGGGTTACTGAAATCTTTAGAAAGGAATCAGGTACACATAGGCAATATGTGACGAACGTCTTCTACAACCTGAATCAGTTAAATGAACTGACTCTCGTGAACTCCAATCGAAACTCATAGAATACATAGAACTGGGAACTCTTGATCCGAGACAATAAGGTGGACATGTTAGGACGTCAAAGGACCAAACTTAGAATAATTCACATACAGAATCTCATGTCAGTAAATGACCGAACAAGGAAAGGAAAGTTCTTCTGAAATTGGACGAACGCTATTTTATCAGGGTAAATCTACTGTAACAATACAAGAACTTGGTGTAAGACCGAGCACTACTTAAAATTTTAGAATAAAAGATTTATAAATAAGATATCATAGGAATGGTATGTAGAAACAACTACCTATACAATTACATATATATAGATACCGAATTTAGGTTTACTGCTGGATACTCAGATGCAACTACGCTTGACCGATCGTTCAAACGCAGCATTACGATAAGGAGGCGCTCGTCCTCAACTAGAATTCTTTCCAAATGAAATAATTCCATTTCAACTGTGTTCAACAGGAGAACCAAACGGTCGATGACCGTCCAGTAACGAACGTATTTTATCATAGTATAATCTCATATACATAATCATTTATTTCAAATTAGTTTTCTCAACTTATACTTTCATAACTTTAGAACTTTATAAACTTTCTATCAAGATCAACCTTCATATCTCATACATCACATATCATGCAGGTTTCATATATTTCATACATCATAACCTAACTCAGCCATATTTCATTTCATCTCATCAAGTAAACGAACATTCAATTCATCAAACCATATCAATCATCATGCATCAAAATCATCCAATCAACTAAACGAACGTCAAACAGTTCAACAACATACAATTCAAATTAAATTAAATAAGCTTCCCTTACCTGGATACGTGATTGAACGGTCTAACAGTGGGTTTTTGGTTCGTCCAACTACAACTTCTACTCTTAACAATCAAAAATTCTCCAAACTAAACCGAACAACATAAAGAACCAAAAATAACTTAGACTATATCCCTGCATGCAAAAAGAACTTGGTTTGCATGTAACAAAAGAATGAACGACTAAGGGGAGAAAACTTACCAGCTCAAACTTGAAACTTGTTCGGTTCAAGATGAAGCTTGGGTCGCCGGGAACACTTCTACGGTTCTGAATGATGATCGGAGAAGAGTAAAGGTTAGTTTTCTTAGAGAGAAGATAGGATTTCTAGTGAGAAGGAGGAGAAAAAAGAAAGATCAGATTTTTGGAAGACTAAGGGTGCATGCAGAGAGAGTGGGAAGAAGGTTTCAGAAAAAATCATTTTTCTTCCCACGTAAAACGAGCGTCCGCTCTCCTGCTGACACCTGCATTCCACTATCTGATTTCAGATCCTCGTTTCTTGATACTTGGCGTCAGCGCAGAGGGGTTTGGGTGAGTTTTAAATGACTGACAAGGGGTTTCAGTTTGCGTTTTCCGAGGTCTGACATAAGGATTTTGGGTGCATATTTACGGGGTCTGACACTTTTATAATTAGAAAACATTATTTTTAATTTATAATATTATATTACACTAATTGATTACTTATGTCTATATTTTATGTTTAATATTAGGCAAGGATACTAAGTAATTATGTAAATGTTGTAATGATACTTTCAAAATTACATATATTATTTATTAAAATAAAGAATATAAATATATTTAATTCTTTATTAAAATGACGAATAAAGAAATGTGTAAAAAACGGTGATTTCCGTTCGGTTGATTGGCACATATATCTCTAATCATACATATAAAAATAATTAAAAAATCTTACAAGTGATTAATAAATGAATGAATAATATAATTATTTAATTATGGCAAAGTTAGGCAAAGTTAGATTTGTCAGACACACGTAATATCAGAAAGTAATTGCAATATTCAATAGTAGTTAAAGTATTATTCAAAACTAGTTAAAAATTCAACTCCTTGAGAATTACACAATCAAATTAATTTTTTCCAAAGTTAACCATATTATCATACATAGTTAATAACGTAAACACTTGGTAAGCATTTTGGGTGGGATGATAATTATTAAATGTCAATACTGAAAACTACTTTTAACCCTACACCTACATTACTCTTTAATTATTAATAATATTTAAAATAAAAAATATAAATGACTCATATTAAAATTATCTACACACAAGATATAAAAAAAATGAGAGTTTAAATATATCAGTCAACTCATGAATTGGAAAGGATTTAGATTTTTATATATGAATTAAATTGAACATAAATAATTTAACTCATGAGTTGAAGTTATGAAAGTTGATAATTTAAATTTTAAAATATTAAAATATTGTTTAATAATTTTTATATTTGGAAATTTAATTTATTTATTTATCAAATAATATAAATTAATATTTTAATTTTAATTTATTATCTTTATAATTATTTTATAACAATGTTTAATAAAATGAGCGAGTACATTAATTATATTATTATATTCAATCAAATAACATAAAATAAATTGAAATAATAATAAATGTCTAAATTAATCCACTTATTTAACTTGTTAAGTAAGATAGATAAAATAGAATTGTAAAAATATTACTTACCTAAAATTAAGTTAAATTAAATTAACTTAATTTTAGTTCAACCTATAATAAGTTGATTTCTATTAATCGAATTGAAGTACTCTGACATTAACACTTACATCATCATAATATCCAATAAATCATTTATTACTTTTATGTAATCAGTGTTATTATTAAAATTATAATGACACGAAGTATATTTTATTGGTAAAAAATTAGAAAGTTATTTTTATCTGCAGCAAGTTTGATTTGAAATTATTTTAAATTAAATAGAATTAATTACATAATTATTTGTTTTATTTAAAGTCTTAGCCAATGGGAAAAGAGCCTAATTGCTTTTAAAGGAAGCAGGATTAAATGATTAAAAATATGGTTAATCTTTCAAACTAAGTGCTTGATTAAGTTTGTGTTAGATGAAATTGATGGATTCATAATTCACCTACTCCAAGTGGGTAATCTAAGAATCAGTTTCTATCTATGAGATGAGAGAGAGAGAGAGAGGGAAAAATTACACTGAACAGGACAACAGAATGGTTTGTATGAAATGGATGGATCAAGAAGGAAGATGGTAAATTTGATAGCTTAGAGTGGAAAGTGAATGAGATCAACACAACATCCATCATCCTTTGATTTCTTTATTGTTTTTTTTTTCTGTTGTATTGTGTTGGGGATTGGGGGTGGAGTTGGAAGTAGTGGAGCACTGTTCTGTGAGAGTGAAAAGCAAAGAATGGCACTTCACTTTTAGGCTGTAATCTGAGACATCCAGCCCCAGCTTCTAATTTCCATCATCCTTACAAAACAGATAATTTTGGGTCCACTCTAACAATACAATTCAAAAAAGTGAGTACGTATAGGTAAGGTGAAAAATTGAATAAAATTATAAAAGTTAGACATAGTTGATGTTCACTGCTTTTTCTTTTCAGTGGATCATCTCAAAGCTCTTTTCTTTTTTGGTCACAGATCCCTTGCTGGGTTCAAGTTTCTCACTTTGGCTTCTCCCCAAAATGGGTTCCTCAGATCGATTGTTCAATCGGCAAAGAACTCTCCATGAGATCCTTGGTGGGGGTCAAGGTATGAAATTTTTGTTTCTGATTAGTTTTTATTCAATGTCTTTATTGGTGATTTGCGTTGATCAGTGTTTTTGTTTATGTTCATTTTGGTATTATTTGATTCAACAGTGGCATAGATTTATGGGCTGTGCTTTGTTTTCATTTTTTGTTTGCTTTTGGTACCAATGTGAAAAGGGTCAGGACCAGAAGAACAGAATGAGTTCATAATTGATCATGATCTTTGAATCTTTGCTGAATCAATGCCATTGTTCAATGCAGTTGCAGATTTAATACTGTGGAGACGGAAGAACCAAACGATGGGGATATTGTTGGTGACACTAGCTGTTTGGGTTGTGTTTGAAAGATCTGGTTATACTCTTCTGTCTCTTGTTTCCAATGTTTTCCTCCTCCTCATTGTCATTCTTTTCCTTTGGGCCAAGTCAGCTGCGATTCTCAACAGGTAACAGTTCTGCAAATTATCCTTCTGAATGTTCTTCACTTGGATCTTCTTGTGTGTGCTTTTCTAAACTCTGAAATGTGATAGAATGTAAAAGCATGTTGTAGATCATTGATTGCTCAAATTATGATTATTTGTTCTAATCTGGAATTGTTTCTTCAAAGTATTGTTTATAATGTATATGATTCAAGGCATTTGAAAGACAAATGCTGGTATGGTTTACTTGTTGAAATGGTATAACATGTATGCTGTAACTGAGCTGCTGTAATTAAGAAATATAAAAAATTGTTTGAAAACTAAATGCTGTCTGTAATATGGTGATGTATGTTTGTCTGTGCAGAACACTTTTGTACTCGTAGTGTTCAAAGGGTCACATTTTATCTGCAGTTTTGATTATGATTGTGCCTATTGAAAACCATTTTTAATTTTCATTAATCATCATTGTGTTTTTGGCGTGAGATCAAGTCAAAAGGAAATTCATGACTCATTCAAATTGAAACATTTTTCATATTCAAAACGTGGATCTGATACTTCAAAAACTAAATCAAACATGTCATTTTTCACGAGTCTAGTCCAGATTCTCTGCTAGTTTTTTTGTGTTGTTCTTGTACTGAGTTTCCAAAATACACTGATGTTAGTATTTCAAAACATTAAAATAAGTGTACATCGGTATGTTTTAAAGTGCATGGCAAAGAGACAAGACTACAAACTCAGCAGAGAATCCAAATTCCATTTAATTTGCGTTTTTCAGAAGTGATTAATTGCACATGGTGTTAGACAGAAGGTATATAAGCAGGTTAATCTGTAATTTTTCTTTTGACAGACCTGCACCACCTCTACCACAGTTGCATCTGTCAGAGGAAATAGCAAACGAAGTGACAGCTTTTATCCGCACAAGAGTTAATGATTTGTTATCAGTTTCTCAAGATATTGCCCTTGGTAAAGACTCAAAGCTGTTCTTGAAAGTAGCTGCATACCTCTGGCTAATTTCCATTATTGGTGGCTTCACCGATTTCCTTACCCTGGCATATACCAGTAAGTTTCTGAGCATCATGTGATCAAAAGATAGATTCAACTCACTATTGATTGATCTCCAGTTTTTGAAAATTAACTAGTAAGTGAATGGAAAGTGACTTTGTTGTTGTTGTGGTTTGGTTGTGGCAGGTCTTTTTATTGTTCTTACAGTACCAGCAATCTATGAAAGATATGAAGTATACATAGACATGTATATTTTGAAGGGTTACAGAAAACTGTGCTTTTTACATGTGAAAATAAATGAGAAATACGTCAGAAGAGTCCACAACTGGATTCTGGAGAAGAAAAAGCTGAGCTGAGTTTGTTTTCTCACAGGTTTTTTGTTCATTTCTTTTGTCACTCTTCTACAACATTTCTTACAGGGACACTGGTGAGATTGTAATTGTGAGTTTGAGGGACAATAGTGATCATCTCTCCCCAAAATGAGAGTCTTCTTCCTTTTGCATTTTCCATCTTCAATGATGGATCTTTTTTTGGTACATAATGAAGAACCTCTTAAGTTGGACTTGTTCATGTAGTCCACTGAGTATTTAAGATTTCTTCTTAGGATAACAGAGATAACATATAGGTGCTGCTATCAATTATTCCTAAGATAAAATGTGTTTTTAGCAAGTATTTGCACATGTAATATAGCTACAACTATCATTGCACTTATTTGCAGATTTTTGCGACATTCGCTCAACAATTTAGCACACCAAGTAAGATTTTTCCAATTCTTTAAAAGTTTCGCATGGAACTATAGTATGGAATACATATCTAATGATATTCATAATTTTTTTATACTCATTTGATATGCTTAGCTTTTTTTTTTACAAATACAAAAGTTTATTTTTTATGATATTTTATCCTTATAATGTTTTCAAATAAATATAATATCTTTCAAAGTATCATTATTCTTTTGCCAATTAATGAGTTAGTATAACATTCTAATTTTCATAGTATTTCATTACTATTAGAATTCATTACATCTTTAATAATACAAAACACTTAACTCAAACAAAGTATATAAGATGTTGTTACAATTATAACTTATAATAGCAATATATATATATATATATATATATATATATATATATATATATATATATATATATATATATAATATCCTGATTACTAAGAAAGATTACATTGAATCAAGAGTAGTGTAAAATCAAGGAAAATGCAACAAAATTTTCTACTCTATACTTCAATTCCATCTTCTTGTAGAAATTGCTTACTAGAGACATCATCTTTTGCTCCTGTCATTAAAGTGATCACTGTAGAAAAAAAGAAACAAATATGCAAACAAACACAAAGAAGAAAATGGTAGGATAAAGTATAAAAAACAATCATATATCAAGTTTATAGAAGTAGACGTATAACACAAATAAATCAATACATCTTAAGACATACAATCATTTTCTCTAGATTTGACCATTTGGATACATGTATTGATATTGAACTCTAGGAGCTTTACACTTGGAGGTGGTGCACCAACAACAACAACTCATTCACACAAACTATCACATTATGAGGTTAATTCGTCAAACATCTATGATTAATAAATGACTATTAGACTAACGACCTCTTGCTACTCTCAACGACATAAATATCATCCTCTTCTATCAATAAATACACTATAAAAAACAAACAAAGTCCAACAACTCCATAATTTTCAAAACAATTACTCTACAATCAAATCTACAACAAACAAAATAATGATTTAACATATCAATGAAACAATAAAATATTATATTTACAAAAATAAACATTACAAACTTACAAGTTTGGTTGGCTTGGAGTCTGCAAGTGTTGTGCCTCCAACGACAGTTTGTTTTCTTCGGAACCATTCAACAAATGTCCAAAAAACAATGCAAGATTTTGTGCCTGCAAAACAACATAGTCCCTTTCACTATCCAAACTACTAAACAAATTTATAATTACAAAGTAGACATCAATTACTACACATACAATAACATTGTCAGTCTTTTTTTGTTCTTTTCTTTTATGCCCAAAAGAGTCCTGTGCAAACATTTGCAGTGATGGAATCTTCACAACATATCACCACTAATGGCCGTCACAGATAGTTGGGACAAACAATTACAAAAAACAAAATGTGTCAAGAAATGTACAAAAAAACCATCAACATAGTCTTAAAGTACATTGTATGAAATCTGATTACACTAACAAATTTGGCTTTAAAAATGTCATCAAATCGAATGATATCGGACTGGAAGTAGTTAGAGTACTCATTCAATGTCCAAACTTTGCAATTAATATTTTTCTTTCTTCAGTCAATTAAAACATGAGTCTGCAAGAAAATCACATAGTTAGCTTTCATTTCTCATGTCAATACAATATTTACAATATAAAATGACTACTACTTTAACCAACCGCATATAACGGACTAAAACATATCCTTTTCAGTACTCCAGTACTCCTTCTTTCAAATAACATGAACACGGTTGTGACAAACAAAATCCCCTACAAAACCAACAAGTTCTTAATAAAACATAATTCAACCAACATATAAACTATAATAACAATATCCACACAAAATTTCATTATTACTATGTTGTCAAGTTGCTTCCTAGGTCCAAAAGAATAACACTCCTGGGTGCAAAATGTTTGACCGTAAATTTCAGAAACAACCCTTCGAACAAAAAAATCACATGTCATCATGTCTCATCATCACCCTATTCAAAAAAATTTTTCAAAAAATAACAATTATAAAATTCATTACCTCCAAGGAGGGTTAAACAGAATAACTAAGTTGTACAATTTTTTTGGATTCACATTCAAAAAATGAACATCCTCATTCGGGTGTTGCCGTGCAAGGATGCCTACAAGAGGTACAACATCAAAATGTCCTCAACATCCTCATTCTTTTCCTCCAAACAACCACCCGCATCAGTATAGCTGACTGTTTCTAAACATTGGGCTTCCTCATCTACTCCATCGTCAACATGACCATCATCTGCTTTACCATCATCTCCTTCACCATCATCAGCTTCACCATCAGCATCAACAACACATGTACCACCCTCTTCAAAAAAAGAAGGATGCTCTCTTTCTTCCTTGCCATCACCTACCATGGCAGCCAAAGTTCTTAACTCTTTATTCATTTCAACCATTTTTCTTTGGTTGTCTTCAATTCTCTTCATGACTACTTCTTCCGAACCCATCCCAAACTCATGTACACCATTTTCTGGTATTGGCCCTTCATCCAAATGAAGGGTTGCTCGAATGATTGGGTTCCCACGCAAAAACCACTCCCAACATATCTATAAACATCCAAATATAACTAATCATTCTAAAACACAAAACACAATTCATGTAATACATATCAAATAAATGTACACAAAAATAACAACTTACTTACATCCTTCTTCTGAAACAAGTTTTCTATTTTCTTTGACCTGAACTTAAGCGAAGACCAATTTATTATTCTCGGGAACGTAATGGGATGTGGACCGTCCGCTAAACCCAAATGTTCAACGGCCCAAAGCTAGAAAATATAAATTAACCAAAACGATAATCATATAATAAACAAATTCCATCCACATTAAAAGTAAACAAAATTAAAATCTGTTACCTACAACACTGCAACATTGCCACTAAGCCCTAGGGAGTCCTTTATGTCATGCTTCGTTGTCATCATTGATGCCTTTTCTAAACTATTTACCACAAAAGTGTGCACACTTTTTGCCCAATTATGTTGATACAAATTATCAATGTTATTTGATACTGTAAAAGGCATGTTACTAACTGCCTTTGATATTCTAGGAAAGTAAAAAACAATAAAACAAAGTAAAATATACAAACGACACACACAATCAACATCCATGTCACTATTTTCTATTAACAATTTTATCCTACTTATGACATCTTTTAGAGTGAATGACTTTGAAGAAAATTGTTGACAAACAAACAACACCAAAGTTATCATCAAAATTGACATCTAAACCAGCAACACCAATCCTAGACCCATGCAAACATCGCCAACTATAAATGGTACCATTCTTTGCTTAAAAAAAAAACATTTCCTTCAACTGGGTTGTTCATATAAAGACACCACTTGAATGGAGTCTCCCCGATACATGTCCTATCAATTTGTCGTAGTATACCATTAATGTTGACTATTGGTTTTCTGTCGGACCATGCCTGCAATCGCAACAATTCATTTTCAAAAATAAATATCATAAAAAAACTCTTTTCAAACAAACAAATCAATTTTCAAAACATTAAATCTACTTAAATTGTTATAACCTTCTTCTTTTGTGCAATCCATCAATGTCAATCTAACCAAAATATAAAAACAATGTAAAATTAACCCAAAAACAACTCAAAAAAACAAAAATAGTACAAAAACCATGGTATCAATAGCCCAACAAAAACCACAAAACAAAAAAAATTCATACGTTCCACCCAAAACCGACATCAACCACTAAATCTTCTATACAACTTCAACCCACACTAAACCATACCTTGAAAAACACCCAAAAAACACAACAACACAAAAATGCCCTAACAAATTTAAACAAACTAAACCAACCTTTAATGAACAAATACAATACGACCATGCTTTAATGAACACCAACACCTCTCAGTGGGTGGCACAAAGCAAGATGTGTGGGTGGGTAAACTTCGACGACGACACAAAAGGCGGACAAAGGACTACGACGCTCCACGGAACACAGACTGGGTGGGTTGGTACACGTAAACGACAGTAGCTCAAAATGTGCCAACGTGGGTGGGTACACGTCGACGACGACACTCTAGCGGACAAAGCACTGCCTCGCTCCAAGGAAGACAGACTCGGTGGGTGGGTAGACGTAAACGGTGGTAGCTCAAAACGCGCCAATGGGTGGTTAGGTGAGAGGAAGAGGGACTCTCTCTAGGGTTTGCGCTCTCTCTCTAACCTTGGGTTCTCTCTCAAAGCTTCATCAAATTCAAAATCTGAATAGTAAAATTGAACCCCCAAACCTTGAAAACCTGCCCTCAATTCTCTTTCCACGTCATTCTCATTTTTAAAAATTATTTTCCATGTGCACCACTAAAATTTTGACACGTGGCCTGTGTCAAAATGTTGTCAAATGCTATTGTCAAAATATTATTGTCAAAATATAATTATCAAAATATAATTATCAAAATATATTTGTACTGAAATCTCAATTCGATTCTTAAATTTTAAATAATGTCAATTGGGTCGTTTTTTTTAAATGTATAACAAATATGACCCAATTGTTAACATTGTCTAAATGATTAACGGTGATGCTTGTTTGATATGATGATATGAATTATTTTATTAATATAATATTCATTATATGCAAAACTTGGTCAAACAAAAGAATTAGGAATTTAAAGACTAATAAAGCTAAGGATTTGGTAACATTTTGAAAGGAGAAAGGAAGAAGATTTTCAATAGAAACTCAATGTTCGTTGATGATTGAAAATTGTTAACAATTGAGTGAGTTTAATTTCGTAGGTGATCGTCATTTATATATAATTTAGAGAATTTTGCATTTGAAATGGTAGTATTTTAGTTTAGGATTTATTACCTTTTTGGTTATATCACTACAAAAATAGTTAATTTTAGGATGGATTTTTTCTGGCGGTTTTGGAAACCTTGAATATGTTGCGACAGTTTATGTTTAAAACCACAAGTAAGTTTTTCTTTTTAAAAAATATTTCTGGCGATTACTAACAAAAATCGTCCCTAAAATATATTTTTATTTTAGAATAATTTTTCGGCGATCCTTAATATTAGAAAAGTTTTTCCCGCACCTTCATTTCTAATTCCCTAAGCCCTAATTCCCTTCCTCCTAAGCACTTTCATTTCTTCCGCTGCCTTCATCACAATCTTTCCCGTTGCGTGTTCGTGTTTGTCTGCTTTGTGTCTTCCTCTACTTGGGCTGGGCGTCGTGGTCGAGGCGGCGAGGTCAAGGAGGCGAGGTCGAGGTGGCGAGGATTGTGCTCAGGCGATTTTTATCACTTCCGTCTTCCTGGTAGGTTCATCTTATCTCTTCAATTTTTATCGTATCTCTTCAATCACATTATTCTCTGTACGTTCTTTTCCTCTTGCATGAGCCTTCATTCCTAATACTTCCTAGTTCCTCTCCTTCATCTTTTACTTAACCTAATCTTTATCTATCTCTCTATCTATATCTTCATTTTCACTCTAACCTAATCTTCATCGTTTCTAATGATCATCTCCTTCAGGTTCGTGATTTCTATGTTTATGCTCTTTTATTTTTGGAATTCGTATTATATCAAAAGCAATTTCTCAAAGATATTAGTTCATATGCAGCGTCAACTCACCATCTCGTGTGAGGAACAACCGATTCATACGAGTTTCTTACATTTCGTAGTTCCTTTCACTTTCGCCAACCAAGACTCATTTCTGTAACCACATCACGAGTTTTCGACTTGTGATCTCATGTTTTTTTAAATAAATTTCTAAAATATTTTGTATATTGAGATTTATAACTTGATTCGAATTTCAAATTCTCTATTTAGTATGTTTGTATCAAATAAGTTATCTGCCACTTGTGATGAGTAGTTTTGGCTGTTTTACTTTACACTTCATAGTTATATTTCTTTTTTGAAACTTCTTACATTTCATAGTTATATTTCTTTTTTCGTTTCATTTTCTCTCTCATTTTTTTGTTTACCTAATGTCTTAAGGTGGGTTTTGTGTGAAATTAGATTAGGATAAGCAGTGGTTGTCTTGTCCTAATTTTATTGCAACCTGCCTATATTTATGAAAATTCTTTTGGTACCGTGTGTTTTGTAGCCTTATGGTAATAGTCAGGATCATATGATCCTAGGTGTCTTTGGCCATGTCCAAAACCCATTCAACATAAACTGTGAGGAAAGGACCATTACTGGAATTACTTGTAAACTTGTGGGATGCTAGAGTGTTTTTTCGTCGAGATCATAGTGTTGTTTTTAAACATACTTTCTACTGTCTTGATAATCTGCTTATACTTTGACTATTTAAACAAATATGACCTTCCCTTTCAAAGCTCAGCATCCCCTTTTGAATGTATTCTCAATTTTTGAACTTCTAATCCATCTTCATGATTTCTGTTTGTGTTGTGTTTGAAAATTCTATTGACTGATGTCAATGTTCCTAGCTTGTTTGAGCTTTCTAGTTTTCTTTTCTTTGAATTATGATTTTATGTTTGTCTTTGTTCACTTTTGCTCTCTTCAACTCTTCTTCTAATTTGTGCAGATTTAAGTGATGGATTAAAACAATGTTATAGCTGTGGAATAAACAATTTCGATACTCATTCATTATTAAGCCATTGCTATCATATCAGTTCATAAACTAAATACTTGAACCAAAGAAAACTGAAGTAAAAGTCTTCTGATAGTGTAGTAAAAATAGCCCTTTGAAATCTTGTTCTGGAAATTAGAATCACAACTCTTTAATCTGGTGTTGTTTCTATTTGGACTAGAATCAAATTGTTTGTGCATTGATAATTGTATATTTACTAATAATGAAATTGGGTGAATTGATTTATCTGATTTAGATGATTTCACTATTTTATTAAATGTTGTATGTAGGAAAAAATTGAAGCATATGAATCTACAATATCATCGACTCAATCAAAAGAAATATCCAGTTCAGATTCATCGGCTCATGCTTTAGGAATCAAAGAGCATTGTGGACGCGTTCGTGGTTTAGGTTTGGGTCCTTGCCCATCTAAAGTCTTTGGAGTCTATGCTCGTTCTCATGGTGGATCATCTTCAACTTCTAATGTTGAATTACAAACTCAAGTTAATGAATATTTTATCAATTACTTGGTTTGTTCTTTTTATGATCAACTTCTTAGATATCATTTATCTTACTTTTTAAATAATTTCATCTTTTAAAGGTATCTTCATTGACAACACAAGTCAATGAAATGAAGACAGTAATATCATTATTGTTGCAAAATTATTCGGGTCAATTTCCTTCAGAACTTGCTACATTTCAACCATCATCGGTAATAATTGCTAAATTTATTTGTATGATCTTTTTTTAAATATATAACCGACTAACTGTTATGTTATATTGTAGGTATCTGATCAAGGAAGTGTGCCAAACAATGGATGTAATGAAGAAGAAGAACCTTAAACATCTTTGTATTTAATTTTTAGTATTGAACATCTTTGTCTTTAATTTTTTATAGCAAAACTGTGCAGAGAATTCAAAATGGCATAACATTGAATTTTGTTTGGAGTGTGCCACTATCTGAAAACAAACTTGTTCCATTGAAGGTTTATGGATTCATTAACAAAAGGAAATTATCCAAAATATACAAAGAAGCATTCCAGATTGCTTATTAATTCATTTGATTTTATTGGCATAAACTACTACACTGCTAATAAGCATTCCAGATTTCTTATTAATTCATTTGATTTTATTGGCACAAACTACTACACTGCTAGATAGGTCTCTAATGCATCAGAATTAAGAAATTCTCCAATTTCAACAAAAAAAAAGATCTATATGCATTTCCGGCAGTTTTAGATAAAACCTTGGAAATTTTTCGAACCCAGCTACTTCCGACGGTTCGTAGAACCCCGGTTAGTTCAGGCAGTTCTCTAGAAACCCCTGAAAAAAAGACAGTTCGTAGAACTCAGTGAGTGCCAGCGGTTTCCAAGAAACCCTTGGTAATAGGGGCGACTTTACAGAACCCCGGTTAGTTCCGATGATTCTCAAAACCCCTGAAAATTGACAGAAAACCGGCGGTAACTTTGTGACGCTGCTTTTCTCAATGGTTCTTGTAACACCTGAAAACGTATTTTCTGGAAGTTTTAACCCAGTAACATTAAAAATAATCCCTACTAAAATTACATATTTTGTAGTGTATGTAATTTAGGGAATTTCTAAAGGAGGTTGTCAACTAAGAACAGTTGCAGTAGGTAGCATATATGCATCAAGAGGCAATGGATCATATCCAAACCAATATGTGTATCTAGGGCCAAGACCATCCAATAACTTGTCTACGTCAAGTTCATAATTGACTTCGTGAAGATAATCTCTTTCTTTCTTTTATTTATAAATTCTAAATTTGTCAATGGTTCACTTGTCCCAGAAATAGAAGAAATGTTGGGAGAATTCCTTACAGAATTATAAGGTTTTGGCAAAAGCTTAGAAGAGTACTCGCTTTTCTTATCCATTTGTGTTGTTTTGTTGTACATGAGGAACATCATAGCTCACACCCTTGTATGAGGAAACAAAATTGCTAGACCTCCAAATTACAAGAAAGAAAAAAAGCAAAGGGTGTGGTTTTCAGTAACCATGAACAACAGTGGCTTCTGGGAATGGATTTAGTGTCAAAAGTGATTTTCGAGACTGACTGCCGTAATGGTAGTGCAAGCGGTCGTTCACTCGTGGAACTCCTTTCTCTTCACTCCGTTCAATTAAGACTACTTAAAATTTAAGAATTGAATTAAGATTCTAATACAAATACAAGATTATTCAAGGATTTTAACCTAAATTATATTAGTTTAATATTTAGCCTATGTAATTTAAAAAATTAATTTAATATAAAGTGTTCAATGTGATGATGGTTAGACTGGAAAAGTTATTAAAATTATGAGAGTTATTTATTAATTCCCTCTCATTTCACTTCATAAAAATTCTTATTGATCTTTTCATAAATAAATAATTATTTATTTAAATAAAACTAGAGGTTAATAAAAGTTATGAGGAATAAATAATAGACATCATTATCTCTCTATATCTATTGTTTCTGAAAAGAATTTTAAAAAACAAGAGATAAAGATAAACTACGTTATCATCATAAAAAGAAGCCATAAAAAAAGTCAAAGAAGAAACGGAAAAAAAACGTATTTCTTTATAACTCAAAATAATAATGAACCTAAATAAGTTCTTGAACCATTCTAATAATATATTTTATGAGAATAATATATCCTGAATTTTTATATGAAATTGAGTAGTTTTATTGAATTGAGCAGAAGGTTTGAAACTATTAGTTTTGCAGAATTTATTATTCTCCACGAATAATGTTTTTTTAAACCTTAATTTAAAATTATAGAATTTAGAGATTTTATTTATGGAATTTAATTGATTTCGCTGCACAATGTGAATTGAAATCTGTAACGTTTTAATATAGCATGTAAGGATGCGTTGAATACCCGCTGCTGGGCATTGAAGTTTAATAGGAAGCATTGAATTGAAAGCCTATTCACTGTAACATTAATGGCCGTTAATCAAAATCGAATTCCACGAGAACAGGAAAGCCGCTGTTATGTTTACATTAGATTGAAAAGTTAAGTTTGGAATGCTTTGAATTTGACAAAGCATCACATTCCCTGACTAATATGGTGTTTACTTTATGAATTATGTAATTGCTATTCAATTAAGTTGAATTTCGCGTGTGTTGCAATTCTAATTGAAATTGAATTGAAAGGTGAATTCAATATATAAAAGCTTTGAATTGAGAACACATGTTCCCTCTTAAGTTATATATATATATATATATATATATATATATATATATATGGTATATAGATAGAGTTTAGCATTCGTATTCGTTCAGTTTATTCGTTCAAGTAGATTACTGGGTCAATAGTTTGGACAAATAAATAGATTAATAAGTTAATAAATAACATATTAATTAAAGATATTTATTACAAAATAAGGAAGCTGTTTGACCTGTACTAGTTTAAGTTCATGAAATAACTTATAAATAGAAGGCTAAGTCGTCAAGATAAGCATGTTGAACTAATTTTGAGTACTCACTCTCTATTGAATATTATCACTATTATCACGCAAAGTTATTGATTTAAGCGTCTGAGTTTCTTTTGTAGGTACCTTCCTACTCGGCTCGGACTAGAAGAATTTGAGGTATGAGGTTTAAAGGTCAGAGAATAAGAAAGGTGACAACAGAAAGGTGTGTCTCTCGGCCTTCCTCAATTGTATACAGAAACATTTTGGCGCCCACCGTGGAGCCGGACGACATCTCTATGAAACCACAAGGAACCAGACGCACGCTCGATCTCAAAATCACGACTTCGGATCAATACCAGGTTTTGCATCAAAAGACAAAAATTCCATAATACTTTTTAAAGGCATGTCTTTTGTTTTGAAAACTTTTAGGTAACCATCAGAGGTTTACAAGACAAAAACTTAAATGCCTCCACAAAAAAGAAGATTATAAAATATTGAAGCGTTTACTTTATTTTGTTTAGCACATATTTTTATAAGTAAAAATATCTTGCACAAGAAGGTTCAGTCCCTTCTCCTTCTGTCAATTGGACCACCTATGTTCAACCATGTCAGGAAGGTTCAGTCCCTTTTGTCAACACCCAATAACACCCAATTTTGTCTGGGTAAGTAAATAAATAAGAATAGAGTATAAGAGAATAATAATTAATGGTGGGTAAGAAAAAAAAGGAAAAAAGAAAATAATAAAATAAATTTCCTTAATGCAGGACACATCACTAGAAAATATATTTGAAATATTAGTTTGATATAATAATAATTTGAATCAACATTATGCCAATAATTATAAGTAGTAATTAAAATAGTATATTAATATAATTTGCTGCGTCAGTTGGTTTTAAAGAGGAAAATATGATTTAAAAATGGACAAATTTTCTGACAATAGTTATAATCAATGTCTTGAACATTATTTGATTTCTTTTTCTTGGAACCAAGACATTTTCTTTCCTTATTTTGTCAATTGTCAATTAATTTACAATTAAGGCAAGATTACCATAATATTACAATGTGTGTATGTAAATACACACTTTGTCATAGAAAAAGGGGACGAAAAAGAAAAAAAAGATGGAGAGAGACACTCTGAAATAATAGAGATAGAAAAAGTACGGGAGAGTATAGAGAAAAGTAAGTTCTCACGTTAAAGGGACTCTGCAGAAACTATCAAGGAAGAACTAGGGGAGTATTGAAAGCTGAAAATGTATGTCATCTATGTACCCTTCTTTTTCTCTTTTCGTTGAAGGTCTTTCTAAAGGTATTATTTTTTTTACTACACACCAATAATGTTTTTCATAAAAAAAATATTTTCTCTGGTTTCTTTTGGTATTGGTTATATCTCCCGCATCACATGATATTTATTTATTTTATTTAAAAATAAATAATAAATAAAAAACTTCAAAATAAATAAAAAAATATTTCTTATCACGTAATTTCCTATAAAAAATAATAATAAGTGATAAAATAAATTCTATAAGTACTCGTCGGCCTATGGCCGGTTTCATTCCTTTTTTCCCACCATTTTCAAAATAAAAGAATTTCTTCAAAATAAAAAAAAAACGATGTCAATCCTAATCGAGTTCACTTTTCAAAAATCCAAAATAATCCATAATAATTTTCAAACAAACTCACAAACCTTTTTCTAAATAAAGAACTACGTGATCCCTGATTGTCCATCATAAATGGATATACGTAGGAGCAAGGTCAATCCTTGTCGTGTGCATAAAACAAAAATTTTTTTTTTTGTTTCTTTGTATTATTTTTTTTAGGGAAAATTAAACATTTTGAAAAACCATGTCAACTTTATACATTTAATTAAAGGTACTGCCTTTGAGCAGGCAGATAGGGTGCTAACACCTTCCTTACGCGTAACCGATTCCCGAACCTAAAATCTAGTTTTCATAGACCATGTCTTATTTTATGGTTTTCCATAGTTTTTCCATAATAAATTATGGTGGTGACTCCCAAAATCTTTCCTTAAACCCGTTTGTTTTTCGGTTCGCCGTCCCGTCGTGATCCCGATTGTGATACCTTCCTACTCGGTCAATTGGACCACCTACGTTCAACCTTGTTAGAACATTGACTATAAGTATTTACCTTATTTTTGTGAGTGAAAATATCTTGCATAGGAAGGTTCAGTCCCTTCCCGCTCGGTCAGTTGGAACACCTATGTTCAGCCTTGTCAGGTTTCAATGGCTTGGCTCTCGTGCAAACATCAACTCGGCACCTCGACCCTCGTTCAGCGTATTCTGAGCGGTGCCTATTTATATTATCACAGTCAATGTCCTCATCTATTTTACAGGTCACAAGGCAGTAAAACATCTACAGCTCATCCATGACACATCCTAATATGGATTCCTCATTTTTGGCCTTCAAACGTTCAACCGAAGACCGAACAGTCTCGCCTGCCCGACCATCCGGCTTGACAACCTAAACTATTTTAGTATTAATTTGATTGGCTACATTTTTCTGACCATTCGAATTCGAATTGCTATTTTCTCTTTAGTACAACTGATAGGGCCCTCCGTACAAACTACTTGATCAATCGAGAGCTTACCGCTCGGTGATGAACGTTCTCCGTGAACTCTCACTTAAGTCTCTTCGACCAAACAGTCTTGCTTGTTTGGCCGTCCGACATTGTGGCCTAAGTCATTTTGATATTAATTGTCTAACCTCATAAATGTGTTGGTTTAATTGGCTATACTCTTTCTGACAAATCACAAGTGAACTCCTATGCAAAAACCAAGAAGTGAGGAACGTTCTCAATGAATTGTCACTCTCGTCCGCTAGGGTACGTTCTCCGTGAACTCCTAGGCCAAAACTGAGAAGTGAGGAACGTTCTCAATGAATTGTCACTCTCGTCCGTTAGGGTACATTCTCCGTGAACTCCTTGGCCAAAATCGAGAAGTGAGGAACATTCTCAATGAACAGTCACTCTCGTCCGCTAGGATACGTTCTCCGTGAACTCTTAGGCCAAAACCGAGAAGTGAGGAGCGTTCTCAATGAACTGTCATTCTCATCCACTAGGATATGTTCTCCATGAACTCTTAGGCCAAAATCGAGAAGTGAGGGACGTTCTCAATGAACTATCACTCTCGACCGCTAAGGAACGTTCTTCTTGAACTCCTAGGCCAAAACTGCGTTCTCAGCGAACTCTCACTCTCGTCAAATAAGTCTAGGGGACATTTTTAATGAACTCCTAGCTTAAACCAAGCGACAAGTAAATAATAAACATTTCAACTACACTCTGATATTCATAGCTAGCTTGGTTAGTACATTTAAGTAATCTGCAAGAAACTTCTTGCGAGCAACATTCTTAGCAATAAAATGTTGCATATTTATAACAAGTAATTCAAGCAGTGAAGGTTGTTCAATAAACACCTAACTCAGACATATAGTAAAAATAACATAGGAAAGTACTGAAATATTAAGCACGCATATATGTCAGATTTACAATCACAAATCCTCCAAGCAGAGATTAATATTCTCTTTGATGGAAGGGTTCGCGGCTTCATCTTGGCCTTCAGTCTCGTTAGCCACCTCTTCTTCATTGTCTATAGGCGCTTCTTCTTCTGGAACTTGTCCCTCAGTAGCGACATCTTCCATGAATTCTTCAGCTGGAACTTCAGCTTCAAATTCTTCATTGGGTATGTCCTTCATCCCATCAAAACCAGCTTCGACAATGGACACATTTAGAAGGTGGGGGATCTCCCACTATGCGATCGGCATCAGCCAGTAATTGGGCAGACTATGTTTGTCTTGTGACATTGGGAATAAGCAACAATTGCTTCTTCCAATTTCAGCTTTAAGGCTGCATTTTCATTTTGAGACCCATTTAATTGAGCCCTTAATTTACTCCTGTACAACGCATATGCTAGATTCCAATTCGCTAGGGCCATTCTGCAAGATAACTCAAGAACCGAGTCAGCTAGTTGTTGATCAGATATATGCTCAACTACATTTTTCTCGCCTTTGGCCAAGTTAAAGTCTATCTTATGGCCTAAGAAGAAGGCAAAGCTCTAAATACCACTAGGGAGCAAAAGCGGTTACGGTACCGAGCCTTAATATTTATGCCTATTATTTGTCCTATAGTTAACCTTGGCTTAGACCGGATGGTTAACTCGGACTTGGGGGCATATGTATTGTATATAGGATAGAGCGAACCGTTAGCATTTGTAGCCTTTCGGTCTATTACTTAGGTCAAAAATCAAGCAGATTAAATGTTGGATCATCGCTTAAGTTATTGATGTTGTGCCATAATTGGGCCAGTGTTCAAGATATTGCTATTGGGCCAATGGTTTGGGCAAATAAATAGATTAATAAGTTAATAACATATTGATTAAAGATATTGATAACTGATTGTAGGATAAAGAAATTGTTTATGAGTAATAAACCGAATTTAAAGGTAAGTTCGTTTTATTGGACCTATGCCAGTTTAGGGTCCATGAAATAACTTATAAATAAAAGGCTAAGCCACCAAGGTAAGCATGTTGAACTAATTCTAAGTACTCACTCTCTATTAAATATTATCACTATTATCACGCCAAGTCACTGACTTGAGCATTAGAGTGCCTTTTGCAGGTACCCTCCCACTCGACTTGGACTAGAAGAATTTGAGGTATGTGGTTTAGAGGCCAGAGAATAAGGAAGGCGACAACAGAAAGGTGTGTCTCTCAACCCTCCTCAATTATATACATAAACAATATATATATATATATATATATATATATATATATATATATATATATATGGTATTGAAACATTATTTTAACTTAGGAAGTTAATTGTATGGTAAATTTGTAATAACAAAAGTGATCAAATTTATGCTTTAATTAATTTTAAAGTAAAGTTGAATTTAGGACAATTACTCATAAAATAAAGAAAGTCAAATTATAGATATACATAAATTGTTTATGGGTTTATTGTAATTTTTTTATAAAATATTTATGGATTACTAAGGATAATCATTACTTATTGTTATTAAAGTAATTCATGTATCTTAAGTTAAGAGAGGTGAATTGAATTTTAAAAGCTTTTTAAATTTTTAAAGAATCTTTAATCTTTAAATCACTAGTCAAAGGTGTTTGAATTAATCAAAGTAAAGAAATGTAAAAGAAAGACTAAAACACACAAAGATTTATATTGGTTCAGCTCTTACAAGAAGTCTACATCGTCTTCCCTCAGCAACCTTAGTTGGGAGGTAATTCACTAATCAAGATTTGAGTTCAAGAATACAATGATACACTCAATTGATATCATCATAACACTCAAATCCAATACAAATAATACAAGAGAGCATTGCACTCACTCTCTCTAACCTGGCCTACCCAACACAGGTATCAAATCAAATACAATGTATAACAACATGAAAGATTTACACTCAAACAGTGCAGATAGATTAGAACAAGTAAGCTCCTTTGAGTCTTGATGAATTTCTTGTTTTCTTCTTCACCAATGTAGCTTGAAATCTCCAAGACCTCTTCTTGGATGTGCCTGTACTCAAACTCAATGAAAATGTCAGTAATAACAAATGAATTAGTTATTGGGTAAGGTTTCAAATCTGATTTATATAGAAAATCAAATTATGTTGCATTTAATCAATTAGATTAATATCTTAATCGATGCATTTTTTTGTTTTAATCGATTATGTCACTTATATAATCGATTAAAATGAGAGTTATACCTTATAATGCTTTTATTAACTAACCTAACAGATTAGGTTGTTAGCATAATGGATTAGACCAATGTTTGTGTTTTAATCGATTATGTAACTAATGTAATCGATTAAAATGACATTATGCGTTGTTTTTCTTCTTTTAACATTATCTAACAGATTAGGCTATCAACATAATGGATTATGCCTAAGTTTTTGTTTTAATCGATTATGCTACTTATGTAATCGATTATAGCAGACAATTTTGTCCTGTTTTTGCTTTCTATGAGTTCTAGCTTCTTTTAATAAATTAGATTACTTTTGTAATCGATTAATACTACCATAACTAGATAATCTTAAATTGTTTAAGCCTATTTCATTCAACAACTCATGATCTACACATCTAACACAAATTTGTTATTATTTTAAACATTTGTTTACCAATTGTATTGTGCAAGAATGATTAGAATAGTTTCTACTCATTTGTTATTGTTTTAAACATTTTGGGTCATCTACATTGAGTTGGCGCTGAAGAAATTTGAATTGGGATGCGTTAACTTGGGCTGCGATTATTAGAACATTGTCATTTTGGCCTAAGTAGTTGTTGCCTTAGGGGGTATAGCTCGAGTGTGTCTCATTTCAGAGAAGCAAAAGAACCCACATGCTAGGGTTTTCGTGAGAGATCGAGAGAGAAAGAAAGCCATGACTATGCTTATGCTACTCACCCAGAAGAAGTTGACGGTGGTTGTTAGAAAAGTGATGCCTTATATCTCAAGCCAAGAAGGGGGTGAATTGGATTTTTCTTTAAAAATTAATATTTTCAAAAGCTTTGCACAATATTTGGTTTTCTTGAATCAATGAAGCAAGAATGATGAATCAACAATAAAAGAGAAAAGGGAGAGAAAGATCAACACAACAATATATTGGTTCGGCCAAGCCTACATTCAATCTTCCTTCAACAACCGTAGTTGAAAGGATTTCACTGTAATGATAGAGTATAAAGAATAAAGAGATATCCCCTCTCAATTCACTCTCATACCCACTCAATATCAGTTATAGCAATACAAGATGTGAACACCCTCACAATCTTACCAACCAAAGAACACTCACAATTCTCTTTACACCTTGAGAGTAATCACAAGTCTCAATGAGAACAATCACATTTCTCTCCCTCTGGCACAGCAGCATAGAAACACAATCCACAAATTGAAAATGATGATAATGATCTTCACAACAACACTCGAGTAGTGCAGATATGATCAAAACGCGTTAAGCTCACTTTCTTGATAGAATCTTGATGTATAAACCAAAATTTGATCCATGATTCTTCAAGATTGTTCTTGGACGCTCTTGTAATCAAAACTCAATCAAAATGTTAGTTATGAAATTGAATGTTCAAAAGATTAATTTGAAACAGTGTGCAAGATAGTTATTTATAGGATTTTTGAATCCTAACGCATTTTAATCAATTATGTAATTAATGTAATCTGTTAAGCTTGTCCTACTACTTTAACAGATTTGCTTCTGTTTAGATTTAACAGATTATACAACACATGCAGTCAATTACACAATTCATACAAGCCAAAAATAAATTCATATAACAGTTATAAACAGTTAAGGCTTTAATGAAATTGATTTTGACAAGAGAAACATATTTAACCGATTATGAAACTTATGTAATAGGTTATGTTTAACACTTAAGCAAATTTTCAAATAAATTTCTATTCCAAATAGATCAATGCAATTATCAAACACATATTGGCATAGCAACGTGTTTTAATCGATTATACAACTAATGTAATCGATTACTACACAGTTGTTTGCCCCTATTAAGCATATCATTGTTCTGAAGAAGTATAACATATTAGATACATTGTTGAATCGATTATTTCTTCCAGAAATGAAATACACAATTTTTTTTAAAGCATGATTCATTAACAACCAATGAATGCCTATACCAAGCATCTCAACCATAAACATAATAAGGATAAAGCATTTGTTATGCCATTTGTTGTGCAAGAAACTATAAAACCATTTTCTTGTTCATCATAAAAAACATAGGTATATAGGGTAGATATGGCTCCCCCTATCAACATTGATCTTCTGCACATGCAGGGAGGTTGATTCGGAAAAGAGGAAGGAAATGATCCAACGACTGAGGAAAACACGAGTGGTTCGTGATCAGGGACAGAGATGCATTTCAAAGACAAAACGATTCGTGAAGCTTCCAAAATTTGTTGTTTTAGTTCACTCCCTCTTTCCCCTCTTCCCATTTTTTTCCCATTTTTTATTTTCCTATATAAAGGGGGTTTTGTAACATAGTATAGTGAAAAGCACAATAGATGGTGGTGGGTGACAGACACCTCATTTAGGATTTAGTTTTCAAGTTCTTGCCTTAGCTTTAGCTTTCTCAGCTTTTCGTAGAGTAGAAGAATCGTTCTCTACACTGGAATTCTTGGAGAATCACGTTGGGTGACAAACTTTGGGCTTCTCTTGGATTTTTGGTCTTGATACGCTATCGTTGAAGCTATCAAATTAATACTAATTTTCAAGACAACTTCAGTATTGCCAAGTAGTATTCAAGAAAGTAGATAGGGTTAAAGTAACCATGAGTCATCTCCCAATGAATACATAATTGCTTTTCAATATTTGACTCTTATGAATGTTATGCAATGCTCAAGAATAAAAATGAGAAACTATGCTAATGAAGTTAATGTTTGAAGAAGATTGAGTATCAAATAGGAAACTTAGAAACAATTATGATGAAATGAGCTAATTCCATTGTTTTTCCAAGATATATTCCTCACCGGTTATCCACAGATTATTGTTCAATTGATTATTGTTTGAGTTTCAAATTAATTAAAGTACATTCTTAATTAATTTAACGGTGATCTCATAATCAATCAAAGTAGATTATCAATCAAATGCAAAATCTTTCTTGATTATTCACAATGAATTCAATCAAAATACATTCTCAATCAAATCCTATTGTGTTTAATCATGTCTATTCTTACATCTCCTAACCAAATTAAAAGCTAATTAATGAAAGTAAATTCTCAATTAATTGTAGTTGAAATTATTACCACCAACCAAAGTACATTCTCGATTAGTAGTAAAAAATCGTTTAATGACATGAAGGTTTCTAAATTCAATCAAAGTAAATTCTCAATCAAACCTAGAAACCCTTGAAGTCATATGATAAATATGCATGTATATTCAAACACCTTATGATGCAAAAATCATTACTTTTAATATGATTGAGAGATGAAAGACATAGAAGAAGGATAACCCAAATCAATAATAAAAAAGAACAAATACATTAATTCAACTTAATCTCATAATCCATAATATAATACATGATGAAATAAAATGACAGGAGTGATGGATGATGGCTTCCTAGTGGAGGAGTCTGAGAGAATGAATGAGTTATGATTTCTACCTCCCCTAGGTCTCTTTATATAGGCTTGAACGAGCTTGGATTCTGAATCTTCTATTAATAAGATATTTTATCTTTTATTTGATATCTTCCAAATATTTGATAATATATTTTCTAGATTCAAAAAGATTTGGCAAATACTATCTTTTGATATTTATTGATATAGTTAAATAAGGTAATTATTTAACAATATCAAATAAAATCTCATAAGATATATTTTCTCCAAATTATCTTTTAAAATATGTAACAAATTTAAAGTTTCCCAAAATTACATTTCAACCTTTTTTATTATATTCAAAATTACACAGAAGTCCAGAAATTTCCTCTAATTGCACTTTAGCCTTTTCTTTCTTTTTAGAATTACAATTCAAACTTTAATTCCAACTACATCAACAAAACATTAGACTATCCAAAATAATTTATGCAACTAAAATCACATTTTAAGCCTCTTTAATTCCCAAATTCGATAAAGCCAATCATCACAAATCTTATTCAAATCAATCATTTAAGTAAAATTATTCCACTAAAATTTGAAATTAAATCTAAAATGTGGGTATAAATATTAAATCATCAGGTATTCTATATTTTTGCTTTCAGTTTTCAATAGAAGTTTCTTTGTTTCAATTTCAATTGTGGATTCAATTTACATTTTTGTTTGTTCTTTTAATTCCTGCATATGATTTTATGTTTTCAGCAGTTGATATTGATGTTAGTTGAACTGGAACAACATTTTAAGGATTCAATTAGGCATAGTTTTAGTGTTATGATATTTTAGCTTATTCTTCTTACATTTCCATTTATGATTTCAGTCTAGGATTAATGTTAACATGAATTCAGAATCTGGTTATTATTTTACTTTGGTTTTACATGAATTGTCTCTTTTCATTCTCATCGTGTGCCTATTATCTTTCCTTTACTTTTTTGGATACTGTAGTTTAGGTAATCTTTTTAGATGCTATAAAGTAAGGGAAAGTGCAGTTTTAAGGTTTTGGAATTGATTTGGAAACTTAAAGGAATTTGGGCACATCATAGGTATTTGAATCAGATGCCTTAGGACCCCAAAGTGGGCCTAACTTTTCAAGATGTCTTCTCGAGACATAATATGCTTTAAGGGTTCAAATTAAACCTAATGTAAAAACTGTATTTGATCTTAATCTATTCTTTAATTTGTTCTAGTGATTAGGTTTAGACTTTCTATATATTTTTTAGTGTTACTATTTTTACCATTTGCTATAGCAACTCTCTGTCTCTTGTTTTGAATATCATTTTATAGTTTGTTCCTTTATGTTAATTGCATTGATTAATTAGGATGCTTGTTTGAGATTCTATTAGTGGTTTGAGAAAACATTATTTTCCATTAGCCTAGTTTCTGTTATTAGCACTAATATACCATTTAGGATAGGAATTGCACATTGCATATTTCAATTCTTTTCATTCATTCAATCATTAGCTTTAGTAGATACATGCATTATTAATTAGTGTTTTGCCACTTCAACCGTCCGGAGGGGTACCTGCCAAAGGTTCTCCAATGCTTAAGTAAATAAACAGTCCGTATAGTGTTCGGAACAATGGTATTAAATGCACAGTAAATGCGATCACCTACCTCTTACCTTTGACCTGTGCTTATAGTTTTTTATATGGACTTGAGATTAGTGAAACCTTAGTCTCGGCCCAATCTCATCCCATTACCCTTAATTACCATTTACCTTAATATTTGTAGAGAAAGCTTATTTTCAACTAAGATCGTCCGACCTTGATAGGGTCATTCGGTCTTATCTAGAAACATTTATCCGTTATTTAGTTGTTCCTGATTCTCCAACACTGTCCGATCTTCTTGATATGCATTATCTTTCAAACCGTTCGGCCCTACTATACAGTTAGTTTTATATATTACATTTCATTAATTTTTCTTTTCCCCACCTAGCTTAGTAGATAATAATTAGGTCTTAATTCTACAATTCTAGCCTTAACAAGTACCAAGTCCACGATTAGACCCGAGGTTTTCCCTTTTGCTACATTAGTGGGGAAACTTGGGTTTTGTTGGCTTTTAATGCGACTAAAAAGTTCTTTCAACAAATGGCGTCGTTATCAGGGACTTTGGCGACTTAAGTTTTAGAATTGTAGAGTTAGTCTTGTAGGTTTCTATTTTTTTTTTTTGTGTTTAACATTAGTTTCTGAATATTTTTAAATCTGTAAATAGTGGTTCTTCTCCTTGTTATGCTTCTGTGTGTTTGGTATAATCTCTGCTTGAAGTATAGTCCAGGTTCAAAACAGGTTTTCCACCAGACTTGAGGAGATGGCTAATTTTCGAGATTGGCTATACAAACTAATAAAGAGAATGCCTAAGTTTCATGGGCTAGCACATGAAGACCCACACAAGCACATCAAGGAGTTTAGCTGGGTGTGCTCCTCCATGAAGCCGGCCAAAATTATAGAGGAAACAGTGAAAATGAAGGCATTTTCAATGTCTCTGCAAGGCACAACGAGAGATTGGTTTGTCTACTAGCAGCAACCTTTTGATAGTTGGCCAGAGACGCAACAAAAATTTCTGAATAGATTCTTTCCATCTGCCAAAGCAACCATCATCAGAAGGGAAATTACTTCCATTGTGCACTTTCAAGAGGAGAGTCTGGATGAATACTAGGAAAGATTCAGCAACATATGCACAACCTGCCCAACCCACAAGATTTTAGAGCCCAGGCTTCTAGTCTACTTTTATGAGGGCCTACTTTACAAAGACAAAGTATTGGTTGACGTAGCAGTTGAAGGCTCTCTGCTGGACAAGACCCCAATTGAGGCAAGAAAGTTGACGTGCAAGCTAATTGGAAATGACCCTAATGAAGTAGTTTATGAACAGAGAACACATGTTCATTCTGAACATAGTATTCCTATAGAATTCTCTAAGGTTCAAATAGGTTTTAATGTTTTTCATCTATTGAAAATTGAATCCATTGAACCCATCATGGACACTGCTATTGATATACATGTTCATTCTTATTATCTTGATTCAACATTTTCTATAGATTACTTTGACATCCCTATTGTTGTTCACAATTTATACCCTGATCTTGACAATATTTTCTGTTTCGGTTGTTTGGGGACTAAGTTACCAAAGGCCTCCACAAATTGTCTTCTTGTCCACTTGTCGTCCGGTCTCGCTTCCACAATGTGCCTCTTCGCTCAACTATCGTCCGGTCTCGCGTCCAACTCCTCAGTCCACTCGTGTCGTCCGGAGGGAACCTGTCAAAGATTCTCCGATGCCAAAGTCAGTACGGAAACTGTTGGCGATTTCGATGAAACAATAATAAATGTGCAGTGAATGCAACCTAGCTACCACTCACATCTGACCTGTATTTATAGTTTTTTGCTATAAGCTTGGGATTAGTGAAAGTTAATCACGGCCCAACTCTAGCCCAATAGCTCTAATCCTAATTTACCTTAACCACTTGGCTTATAGGTCGTCTGATATTGAACGGTCGGTCAGATGATAGCGTGTGAAGTAAATTTCTACGCGAACGGCCGCCCTCCCATGCGGTTAAGGGTAAGATGGGAGAAACGCTGGTTGAGTCTCGGGATTGCTGCCTGGCCGGTCGTTCCATACGGTACGCCGACCGGTCCATACGGTACATTTTCTATGATAGCTTGAATTATGTAGTTGATCAATCTGTTGAGATTGGTGAGGTTGTTTTTAGGAACCAATCCAAGTTGAATCTGACTTTAATCTTACCATTAGTTGAAATGTGCACTGTTGTAAAATATTTGCATGCTTTATCTTATGTGCCTGATGTTTCTCATAACTCTAAATTGTTGGATGAAACTTTTTGTGTGCATCATGTAAATACACGTACTGATGGGTGTTCTAACTTTAGTGCATTTCTCACTAGTGATTTGCTTGATGATTTAATTGATAATATGCTAGGTGATTCTGATTTCAATCTTGATAAAGCTGCATTATTTGACGATTCGCCCATGCATGCTGACTTTGATTTTCATGTTGCAGATGATACAATTGATGCAGTTATTGAGGAAGCTACATGCATTGAAGGCATAAAGGCAGTAGCTGCAGATGGAGTCACTGATTCTCAAAGTTGATAAAATAAATTTATCAACTTTTTCAATTCTCTTAAATAATTTCTATACAAATCTTTGAGTTAGTTTAAAAGTAATAATTTTATAAATTTAAATGTAAAATTTTAAAATAAGTTTAAAAAAATTTATAGCAATTTAAGAAAATAAATTTGAAATTTGAAAACAATTTTAAATAAAGTTCAAAATAATATATAAATATAAATAAATTTAATTTTGTTAAAAATATTTAATAAAAATATTTGTATAACATTTACATAAGTTAAATTTGGTTTCATTTGAAAAGAAATGATTAAAAAAAATGTGACTAAATTGAAACAAAATAAAAATAAATGAATCAAATTGAACTAAGACAATGTCACATGACGCAACAATAACATATGGCATTGTCACTCTCATGTCACATTATAATTTTATTTTTTAAAAAAATTAAAATTTTTAAAAATTACAAAATGACACATAGCAATCTTTTAACGTTGTTAGTACAGTATTAACATAGAAAAAAACTAATTGTATCAAATTTTTCAAAATAAAAATCAAATTACTATGTATAAAAAGAAGACAACCTGATTTGATATTTTTCTATTAAGAAAACAAAAAAAACATGATTTAACTTAAAATAATTAAAATTCAAACTCAATATTTTTAATTAACTGTGTTATTACTTTTCTATAATTTTAATTTTTTTACTTTTATTTTCCATTTTAAAAAGCAAACAAAAAATATCTTAATCTACTGAATTTGAAAAAACAAGATCTAATGAATCTATTATTAAAAATTATAATAGTTGAATTTTTTTGGACCCGCAAATGTTATTCACAATATCAGACCCTACTCATTTTTCACAAGTAAATTCGTGACCGAACAAGATGGAATAATTCGACTGCTGTGCCGGCCTTTATTGGTACTGGGACTTTTTGTAATTTAAGTGATTTAAACTCAGACCCGTTTATCACGGAATACAATTATTATGAATTATATACTTCATCAGATTTTGTGATCCATACAATATTTTTCACAGCTTAATCAACCAAATATGTGTTAAAATATTTACTAAGGACTTAAATAATGTGACATAACTATAATTATGTACAAGGGATATTATTTCAAAGTTATTCTGTAAAATAAAATCAATTACTTTTTTATATAAATTAAAAGGAATAAGAATAAGAATAGTTTACACAGAAGTGAAGAATGGACCATTCAATTTTAGAACGCGCTTTTGATTTTGATACAGAAAGAGAAAATGATTCCTCTTTCTGATACGCGATGTGTCAATGTTGCGTAGGCGTTGATTTACAGAAATGTTTTCCACTTTTATTCATTGCTATTATTTTCAGAAAATAGTTTTTATTTTCGATCGGTTAAAATTGTCCAAAAGTTGTTTTAGCTTTTATTTTTATTTTCAATTCGAATGTCTTGCTTGGTATATCATATGTATAGATCCAAAATCAATGACCAAAATCACTCTGGGCTAAATTTATATAATTCAAATTATTTTCAAAAAATTTTAAAAATGTCTTTCGTCTCTAAATTACATATACTTATTTGATCCATGTAATTTATGAAAATTAGGAAAAACATTTTCTCATTTAAACACTATTTTCACAATATTATGTTACAAAAGGAAACAAATAGAATTTCACATTACATTATAATATAAATATTCACATACTATAATATAAATTCACGTGTTATATTAAAGAAGATATTTTACATTATTTTCATAAAATACAAGGTATATTTTAATTTAGACACAAAAACGTAATTTTTGAAAATAATTTGAAGAGGAAATCCAACCATATTTAATCTTAATAGTAAATAATAAAAACTTCACTAATCAGCAGTAATTCAAAGTTTTTATACAGCTATTAGTGGTGCTGTAATATTTTTCCTTTGCAAACAAAAAAGCAATTATCCTGCATCAGTTGGTTAAAATTTGATACTAACTATAACAATTAAAAGCCACCATTTAAGACAAATGACAGTGATCAATCAAGGGCTATATTATATTTAAGTTTATCAATGGATGAAATATTGTAACTGAGGCTTGAACCCCACCGAATTTGAAACAAAAAGTTATGTCATGTTCAATCATGTTCATAATAGATTAAAAGAGGATTGAAAAGAAACTGCATGAAATCCTTAAGAATATATCATAAAGAGCTAAAAGTTATCAGTATATATGAATAACATATCCTCACTTATTATCAAAAATAAAAAGAAAAATTTCTCCCTGAAAAAATGCTTTACCACATCCCTTCAGTTTGCAGAATGAAGAGAAAGCTTTATTTCTAAAATTTTCACTGCATTTGCAGTTGTGACAAGCCCTCTCAGAAAATTGTAGGTAACTCAGCTCAAGATGACTCTAAGCTTTTGACGAAATTTTTAGTCTGTCACAGAAAAAAGATATGTGAGCAAAAGTATACACAAATTCAGCAGTTGGAACTTAGAAGATAAACTGAATCTTGGGAGTGCATGTAAGAACATGCTCAACTCAGTTAGTAACACTTCTAGAAAAGAAAATTTGGAAGAAAGTTATACCTGTTCTAAGGTTAGAAACATGATCACATTCCAAGATCCTAGCCGTCCAAAATTTGGAAGGAAACCTTTATAAAAGGCCAGTGGTCCCTGGAAAAAAAAAACATCAGATTACATAGCCATATCAGATTTTATGAAGGATACACATGAATAATACAACTCCTTGTTTGACCATATTTAAGGCTAAAACACCAGATACTCCCCAACTATGATTATGATCTAACGAGATTTCAATTTGTGTCATGTACATGTATCCAACACAAACCCATATCCGATATTTCAGGATCTTTTGCTGATACTTATCAATGCGCCATCTATTTATAAAGAATTAATATTTTTTCCATGACAATGATTTATAATATTTTCTTTTTGAGAATGTTTAATACATATGATTTCAGTTTGAATTCAAACAATTACAATCATATATATAACGTGTATCCATGCATCATGCCCCCAAGTACTAGAGAGAAGGAGAGAGATAGAAAGGTGAAAATATTGTTACATTATAATAAAGCAAAATCAATGAGGTTTGAGAGCATATAAGCTAGGATAAGAAATGAGAATGACTTAATATATGTCAGATAAGTAGAAGTGGAAAAGTAAACTGTGGAAAGCAACTTACATCATTCTTTAATGTTTTGATAAAACAATCAAGGGTGTTTTTGTAACTAGAATCTCCCATCATTCTGGACTTAACCTGCACAAATACCAGAATAGAATGAAGACAGGACAACAAAATTAAAACAAACAATAAACATACACATGCATGAAAGAAGCTCACTTGGTCACCTCAACAAAATTGAAAAATAAATTTTATTCACATACACCACAAATGGCCTTAAAACGATCAGCTGTGAACATATTCCAAATAAGCCTTAAAAGTTTACTACTTCTACCATGTTCTAATCATCCAGGGATTCACAGTTCATCACGGTAGAACATATAATATAATATCAAATGCAAAATTCATATAAAATTGAAATAACTACTACACAGTATAAAATGTTGATGCAATAACAAATAAAAAAAAATCAATTACAGATATTCATTTCTAGATTCTAAAACATTACCACATCTACTGGGGAGCCAATACAGACAGCAAAAAACCCTGCCCCAAGACCAGCAAGGAGATGAGTTACAACATTATCAGTGAATCCTGGAATTTTCAAAATAGTCTGCATAAGAGAGAAAAACATAGTTATTTCCAAACTAAATGAAGAAGAAAATTTTGCTCCATAGTGCTAGACTCCAGTCACATAGAAATTACCTGTTTCACTTGATCATAGCTGGCTAATTCCGCAGCATTGATGATACCATTTCTTGCTATATTGGGACCAAGACCAGTCCAAAGAGCCCCAACTCCTTCCTGTGTGTTATATTGATTTAGATCAGAAATAATCACAGTAAAATGAACCAAATGCATTTTCTCTTTGATAACTTATATCGGGAAGCACAAACCTGTCTCACAATTGTTGAATAAGCATTTAAAGATCCAGAGTAACGCCTGGGAACACCAGGAGGTAGTTTTCCTTCTGCTTGAAGTCTGACTTTCACAAGATCAGTTGGATTTGCCACTGCAATTGCCACTGCACCTGTTTCCAGGAAAATTTGTGGAAGTTCATAATTGGATTATAGTGATGACCATTTATAATTGGGTTATAATCATGAGTATTTACATAGGAATAACACAGGTTCATGCTAAAATGGTAAATCATATATAAAATAGCACTTTTACAAATTATTCCCACAATTTGCAGCATTGAGATTTACCAGTTGTGAATCCAGCAAGAATTTTCTTTGACAATGGAACATCTCCAACATGGTCCTTCCCCACATACAAAGACTTAACCTGTAAACAACCCATGCTATTTACAACACATGATAACACAAGAAAGCATAGATATAAACTAAAACAAGCAAACAAATTTCAGTATCAGATTCAAAAACTCACAGGCTCATATAATCCAATTCTTAAACCTCCATACACACACTGACGATGTAACCCTGGCACAATCCCCTTCCAGAGTGCTGAAAGACCTTCTTCCCTTGCAATGGTACCAACTGTTCCCAGCATACCCTTATATTTAGGTAAGGAAATTACATCACCCGCTGCAGCTTGTTTTTGAAGCTGAAGCCTAACTTTGGCAGTGTCCAAGGGGATAGTACACACCTATTTCAATTACCAGAGTTTATTGACAAATCTAAGCAAATAACTGCAATTAATTGAGTACTTTACAAAGCAGTGAGAGAGGAGGAAATGAACAGAATGCAAAAATCATACTAAAACATGTGTCACGAGTATATACAACAACCCAAATCAATCTCTACTGATAGCAACTCAGGACCACAATGAACATATGTTAACAAGACTGTTTAACAAGACTGTTATCATGTGAACTTCAACAAATGCAAAAAGATTTTTCACACATGAGATAATTCAGAAAATTATTCAACTTTAAAAATATGTTTTATATTACCAAAATAACAGCTAGATCTGAATACTGTCTTTGGATGCCACAATTGGAACAAAAGCAAGTTCCTCCTTTAGGTGTTTAAAAATGAATTGGAAAATAAACAATTCTAAGAGGTGGAATACTGAAATGGAACAAACTCAAGGGTAATGGAACATCATTCCATTATTAGTCTTTGAAACCATGAGAAAAAAAAAGTACAATTATACTCTTTTCCTTTACTGTCCATTCCAACTTGTTCCATTAGATTACATTAATAACAAAACATCAAAACTTTACCACGGTTTCCAATTCAAACATTTTGTCAGACATTCAAGACATCAAAGAGGGAACAGCTCACATTGGCTTTGATTCTTGAAAAACAAACACCTTGGAAGACATGCATTAATAATTTTGGAAGGCATGCATTTTATCATTTCACGGCCCCCAAAATCCACAGGGATCACCATTGACTAACAATTCAAGCTTAATATTTTAGATGAAAAATTCAAAAACATAATACCTTCAAATTCACATTTAACCAAAAACCAATTTCACATAATCACTATTATCCAAAAAGTATTTGTCAAACCATCACCCAATATACACTAATACTGGCAGACACAAAATTGAAAACTGAAGATTGGAACTCCAAGTTCACAAAAGCATTTACTTTATAAATTAGATGCTACCTTGATTGATAAATATCTGTAAGTATCATAAATATTCAACACAGACACTTGAAACAAATTGAAGTATCCATGCATGATAGTGTATAACCAACAATAGTTGTTACACAACAAAAGAAAAAAAAAACACTCAGTAATAAGAAATCCACCAAAGTGAGGATGCAAATCAGATCCATGGCTACTACTACTGCATGCCATTAACATAAAGGTATTGCTTTCATAAGATCATCAAACAAAAAATCCCCAGAAACAAAAAACGATAAAAGAGAAAAACCCAGATAGAGTGTTGCTTATGACCTCAGCGAAACATGCAGAGAAAGCACTGCTGACAAAGGTTTTGCCGAAAGAGAGGTCGGATTTGGACTTAGAATCTGCTACCATGATGTTGTATTTGCCTTAGGAGAGGAACCAAAGGTTGCGTATGCAAATTTGGGACCTTCCCTTTGATCCCTTTTGAAAAGACTGAGATCAAGCTCGGTTCCTCTGTATGAAAAAATGTTCTCCTGTTTATTGTGTTGCAAAAGATTTTTAAGCTGCAAAATTTCTAAGTGGGAGAATGCAATGCACGTAATTCCTTTCTCTCTTCTTTAATGCTCGCAATTTGCATCCCCAATGACTGTAGGCTGAGTCAGAACAGGGTGTGGTCGAATTTTGATAAGAATGCAGTATCCATTTTGAGTTCAATTGTGTTAGTTAAGGTTTTTAAATACAATTAAAATGTATACTTAGAGTAAATTTTGAGACTAAATGAGGTCCACCTTAATTTAAATATAAGTCTAAAATATAAAATTTAAAAAATGAACATTAGTTTAGACATATTTTAATTTCAGTTTATAAAAAAATAGGTATTCCTCTGTAAATGAATTAACTTGTTCAAACAAATAGTTATTCATTCGTGTAAATGTAAATTACTTTATTTATTTTTATCTATAGAACCTTTTCAACAAATTACCTCTTTTCTTTTATAATTCTTTATTAAATCCTTCTTTAATTATGTAGAAAATTAATTATTTTTCTTAAAATAACTGTAAAATTATGAAGTATTATTGATTATTTTTACCGTTAGTTATAGTTATTAATCTTTTTAATAACATCAGTTATTTATAATTTAAATATTTGTAACTTTTGCAGTTGCATTATAATCTACATTCAGATTGAGATTTGATCTAAGAAACATTTTTTATATTGGAATATATATATATATATATATATATATATATATATATATATATATATATATATATATATATAGTGTGCATATGCGTACATAATTTTTAATGTGAAAAAAAAATATTTTCTGAAAAAATATATATATTCTTGAATGAAATTTAATTTTATAAACATCTTAAAAAACTATGTAAGAAAATAATTTTATTTTTTAATTTTATTTTACATTGTTTCTAATTTTTATTATTTTACTAACTTTTTATATAATGTGATGATTATTTGTATAATAGTATAATTTATTGGGACGATGAAGTTGTGAAATCTTACAAAATTCTTTATAAAGATGGAGATGAAGGGATGTGATGCTTTGAGTCTTACTTTTTAGATGTTTTTTTAGTAGTATTTTTGGTGATTAAAGAGTACAAAATTGTTCTCTATCCTTTATTCATTTATAAAGTGAAGGTGATATAGTATTTCTACATGACAAGAGAATGGTTGTGATTTTATCATCACTAATGGATCATAGTAATGTATTTTCATCAAATATTTTTGAAATATTAAAATAGATGTATAAAAATTTGATGGTGTTACATACATAAAATATATTAAAATTTAAAAAATTAATTTTATCTATATATGTGAAAAAAATATATATAGGGATCTTGACCCCTCATTCTAAAAAAAACTCCAACATGAAACAATTTTCATCCTTAATCTCAGATATATTTTTTATTTGACAACATTGTTCATGATTAAAGAATGTAGAATTTCATTATTATTCTTTATTTGACACATTATTAAATGTTGATAATTTTACAGTATTTATACATTCTTACATTTTAATATAACACCATGTAATTTGATGAAAATTTATTAGCATATATGAATTTGTTTAATTAAACTTTTGAAAATCATAATCATCATATATATGATATTTGTTCTCAAGCTGTGACAATAGGCCTTATTTATTCCTAGACAGTGACTCAAAAACGTTTACAAGGATAATGTTTATGATTATAAGAAAGATTTTATATTAGTCTTATTAATTATTATTGATTGTCTATTCACTATATTTAAAAATTAATGTTTTTAAAGACATAACTTACTCTAATATTTTTAAAAATTTACTATAACATTTTTTTTATAGTTACTAGTTTCCGTGAAATTAAATTAAAATTATACAAAATTTCAGATCTTGAGTACCTTAAACTAAACTTTCAACTATAGACAAAGGAAACAGAAAAAATGCCTTGGAATGCTAATTTTTTTTTCAGGAATCAAATGGTAATGAGTCAATGAATACTAGACATATGGTTCATGTGACACGTGTCACTTATGCTGTCATCTACCACTAGTCTTTTCTACCTAACATTCTTTAAGGATTTAAATTGAGTTTATCTATGAGAAAATTTCAAAATCAAAAGAAGAATTCTGCAAAATCAAAATTTTCACTAAATAAAAGGTTGTATTAGACCATGATAATTAATATATAATTAACCGACATACTGTAGATGATTCATTTATTACTAATCTAAAATAAATTTTTAGACATAAAAATAGTACGACTAAAATCATATATTTGTATGCTTTCTTTTAAAAGTTATTAGTAATTTTATTCGTGCAATATACGAGAGAATTTATAAATTAATATTATTATTTTATTTTTAAAAGATACTTTAATTAAAAGAAAATTGTGTTTATAGTTTAGTTTAAGTTTCTACTTTTAAATTATGTGCCCCTTTTAACCATTTTCAAACATGTCTTTCAATTTAGGATTAAAAGGTAAAAATTGTTTAAAATTCTCCATTTTATTCCACAAACAGTGATGGTGTTCTCATATAAAGTTTGTTAAAGTGATATCATTGTGGTCAATTAAGTATTTAAGATATTATATTTTGAAGTTCAGTAAATCTATTACAATTTTATTCTTAAGGTTTAAAAGTATATATTAACTATTTGAACATTCTAATACTTATTTAAAAGCACCATATCATTTCTTAGTAAAAAGTTTTTAAGGTTATAAATATAGCTAAGTAATTGAATTAAGTATATTATATATTATTATGAACAATTTTAACTTATGTTTTGTTTAGCTACGTTGCTATCATGTATAAAAATAGTCTATTTTACAGTTATTATACACTAGACAATATATAATTTTCAAATTGAAATCAAAGCTTATAAAATTTAAAAACATTGTAATATGAAGCAAAACCTAGATCACTTTTCAAACTATACATATAGTTCTTTAAAGATTCATACATTAAAGTTTGAATAATTAATTAAATCAAATTCAATATATTCCTGATTTGATTTCTAAAGCTAGAAGGCATAGCATTAAATAATTGATGCAAAATCAAACTTGGATTGTATGATTTTGAATTCGTGAAATGAATCTCAATAATTAGTTTTTCATAGATGAGGAAGAAATAATATAAGAAGAGAGAAGGAAATGAAAACGGAATTATGAAATTTGAAAGAAAAGGAAAGGAAATAATAATTTCTAAAACTAAAAATTAAAGAAATGAATTCCCTATATTTAATTAGAACCTATTTAGTCTATATATAAGTTCCCTTATGAGTTATATGTATGAGCTTAATTGTTTGTCCTAATTAGATCATAAACTCAATTACAAAAGTTCATACTAAAACAAGGAAAAATAAACCATAGATTTCTATAAAATAAAATACAAAAAATCTGTCTTAACTTCCAAATATAATAGAAAATAGAAAAAAAAAACTCTAAATTCAGCATTATGTTTGTTCATTTTGAATTCATGAAAAAAAAATCCAATACAATTAGAATAATAAAAAATAATGTCTTTATAAAAAGAATTATGATCAAAAGAGTAGAGAATTATCATATTAATTTCAAATACAAAATTAAGGAATTATGTATATTAAGTTCAATTTATTATAACTAAAAGAAAATTATTTACAAATTGAAGATGAAAAGTATTTTCATTATAAATGCATGCACAAAATATGTGCGGTGCGTCTTTCACGAATTAAAGATAATTCATAATTCAAGGAACCATATCATTGAAAGAAATGTATTTGGTAAAAGGATTTATTTACTTGAAATCATTATAAATAAAAGGGTTAAATATGTTTTTGGTCCCTTAACTTTCAGCGAAAATTAGAATTAGTCCCTCTTCAAAACTTTGGCCTAATTTAGTCCCCAAACTTTAGAAATGTGTGAATTTAATCCTTTTAACTGAATTCTGTTAGGTTTATTTGATGTTTCAAGTGCGTTTCATGATAGCATTTGAGTTGTTTACACTGTTTGACACATTTTTGCTTCAAAGTTTGGGGACTAAATTAGTCCAAAATTTTGAAGAGGGACTAATTCCAATTTTCGCTGAAAGTTAAGGGATCAAAAACATATTTAACCCTAAATAAAAAATAAAATTAGTTAAAGGTGAAAAATACAATTCATGTAAAATTAAAAAAAAAATATCAATCATATAAGCTCTATTTTATATAAAGGATACTTAAAAGGAAAATTTGTCTTTTGTAGCAAGATGTTATATCTCGACCAAATCAAATCAAGACTACATGTAAAAATTTTAAAAAATTACACTATTAAGGACATAAAAATTATTTCTCTTAAAGATTACATAACAAATAATCATCTCCATCAAGATCAATATAAACAAAAGAACTAGAAGATCAAATATCATGAATCTTTAATGTATACGATAATACTTTGATCGATAATCTTTATGTGTACTCAATTTGTTGTGGGAGTGTGAGAAACATGTGTTTCATTTACTTTGTAAGGTTATCCACTTGTGAGGAAGGCACATACTTATCCTTTCACTTAAAAGTTATCTTTCTTTAATAAAATATTCTTTGTGGTGTATCCAAAAGTGACAATTAAAATAATTAAGGTCTTGACCTTAGAGGAAAATTAAAAAGGAATAAAGATGAGTGATATATGTACTTATGGTAGCTAGGAGTGCCTTCCGTGCTCATTTGTAATCCACCTTTGATTAATGAAACTTATAATATTTTGACTTAAGGGAGAATTGGTTATAATCCAAAAGTTGTGGATATATTAGTATAAATATGATGTGTTGTTTTGTTGTGCTAGATAATATATGTTAGATTATCTAGCTAGATATGACAAAATGGCTTGAGGCTCTATTTAACTTTCCTTTTAGAATCTTCCTAATACTTTAAAAAAGTGTCTAAGTGAATTAAAAGATAAGGGTGTTTATAAATCTTTAGCCTCAACTCCTCACTAATATAGAACTTTTAGGTATATCAAAACAAACCCCCAGTTAAGGATAAAGGAATGGGAAAAAAGAGAGTTTAAAAAAGAATATTGACATGTAGTCAATCAAAAGGTTTATGAACTCTTAAAGGTTAATCTCATTACATAGATCACCTAAGCCATGTGACTTACTAATTACTCTTGGTAAAAAAATCAAATGATAAATGAAGAATGTGGATTAGGGATGACAATAGGTTGAGTCAAGTAATTAAAATATAAATTAAGTTTTAATTTTAATTAAATTTAACCTAATAAAAACTTACATTCTTAAAGTGGACTAGATGACCTACTTCTACAAGATTCCTCTCAACAAGGGAAAATTTGACATTCAAATGACCTTATATAATGGTCAATTGATGCATATTCGAGACATTTCAGACAATGAAGGCGACGTTGAAGATGTTGGAGAGGATGTCGTTGAATATGAAGTTGTTCTCAACCCTACCGATTAAAATGAGGCCAATGACGATACTTCTGATCCTCTTACAAGAAAGCTTCAATTTCTTTTGTTATTTTTGTTATACTTTTTGCGATTTGATCCGATGCAATCGGTAGAACTAGGTTTTTTTGTAAATCAATCGCTACTAGAATAACCTTTTGATAATATACAACTTCTATTCAAGCAATTCTAATAGTTTTAATTTCCATACTTGTGTTTATTTTTCTAATTTTTTCCTTTTCACGATCATTTCATTATAACCTTAGCGTAAATTATTCATAACTTAACATGTTTCATTAATAAGTGTTTAGTGAGGGTTCCTTCAGAACTTGTCCCTAATCGATCGATTTGCATAAAATCAATTGTAAATTCACTTAAGTGATCTTTAAACAACTTAGAGACGATCGTGTGGTAGGGATTCGATTAGAATTCTTCCTTAATTATTCATGTGCGCTTTCTTAGATGTTCATTAAATGAACTAAACAATCTTTAATGGTGAACATTTGGTAGGAATTTAGGTAGAACTCTTCCTTAACTAATTGTTTATTATACAGTATCGGTTCAGGTAGAACTCTTCCTTAATTTTTCGTGTGTGCTCTATTGGCAAGGGTTCAGGTAGAACTTTTCCTTAATCGATGAGCTACTAGGTGTGATAGGGGTTCAACGAGTGAACTCATCCTTTACTGACCGATTTGAGGAACTTCATTTGATAACCTATATCTGGTTCCTTAGGTTCAAGTAACCTCAGATCTTAACCCCTTCTCCAAAGAATCCTACAATCTGCTCGTTATAGGGGACAATTAAATCTTTAAAGATGTTTCTTATCCGAAATGTCTTCCAATAGAGGATGTTGATCAAACTGCCTTTGGTTGACCAATACCTTGCTAACTCCATGCTTGTCCAACTCGATCGAAATGACCATGGAGTCATCTTGATCGGGATCAAGAGGTTGGAAGTCTTCATCTATGAATGTGATTACAGGCATGTTTTGGACTTTTTCTTTCAACCAAATGGATCGTCTTGAGAGCGTGTACATGTCTTTTTCTCGCTAAATGAGACGAATCACCTCCTACAAAAAATACTTCTTCTCCTTAACGTGAGACTTCCTTCCATGACCAAGCTCTCTTGTGTGCTTTTCTTCTATTGTAACTACCACATGCAAGGTTTAATTAAGGCCTAAAACTAGCTGACTTATGACTATAAAATTAAAAAAAAACAAGAAAATTTTTTATTAATACAATTAATACAAGACTAATAAGAAAAAAAAAGTCAAATTCTAGTACTATACTATTCAAATTAGGAGAGACTCCTTTCTTTAAGGCGTCATCTACATCTAAATCTTAGCCATGGGCTTTGTGGTTGAATAGATTTCATCAAAACAAGTTTTTTCATGAATGATTTGTCAAGTCTTCATATGCATGAGAGACTTCTATTTATAGATGTCATAAAAGGAATTTTTTTTACCCCATATTTATGCATTCTCCTTGGTGTCAATGTTTTTCATGATATATAACACTTTTTGTTGATCCTTCATTAGTGTGCTTTTTTTTGTTATTGAAAGGGTATATTATATTTAAACAATTATGCTAATCGTATTAATTGTACTAAAATGAACTATGAAAACAAGTAAAAACACAAGAAAGAAGGATTGAATTGTGCTTTTAAAACTTTTTAACACTTTTTTGTAAATATTGTTTAACGAAAAATATTTAGACAATGATTTTAAATATATAAACCAATTAATGATAACTACATATGATAAAATGTATAGGATCAAAATTTAAGCTTTAACTTATTTTCTTATTTTATGAAATGTTTTCGTTAAACTTTTTCTCCCAATGTCTCTACTTAATTAGTGCATATAATAATAAGCAAATTAAACAAATTTTGTTTAGTTTGATCAGACAAACTACATCTTGATCGAGTTTCACTAAGTAGACTACTATTGTGAAGTGTAATATGAGTATTCTTTAGGCTCGTAACCACTTTTGGTTAACCCCTTTGAGTATTGATTGGACTCATAACTACTTATGACTAACTCTTTGTACAAGTCACTCTTAACTTAATGAAGTACTCTTTACTAAACCATTATTGGTTCAACTAGTATTCTTTCTTAAGTCACTCTTGGCTCAACCAAATGTTCTTTCCTAAGTCATTCCAAGCTTGATATGAGTATTATAAGACTCTTAATCATTCTTGGTTGAATTTCTTTAAGTATTCTTTCCACAAGCAGTTCCTTCCTGGTTTGCTATGAGTATTCTTTCGATTTTTAAGCACTTCTTATTGACTCGTTCAAGTATTATTTTCACAAGCCACTTCTTGCTTAAACAAGTATTGTTTCACAAGTCAATTTTGGTTTAAACAAATGTTATTTGAAGAGCAATCACTCTTGAATAATAACCGATTATTCTTTACCACATAGCCATTGTTGGCTAAGATGTAGAGAATTTATGTAAAGTGATCAATGATCAGTAAGTGTTTCACTAGGGAGGTTGATGATTTGAATATGTATGTAAAGTTGATGCTCTCCTCTACCTTATTGGTTGAACACGATCAATGTTCTCCTTTGAATCTTTTAATTGACTAGAGATTTAGGCAACTATTTTTCATTATATAATGTAGTTCTCTTTCTTCGTCATGTTGAATGAAATTATATTGATATTTGAAGAAAGTAGTTATTTTGAAATTGTTTCTGGCTATTGAGCAACATCAGCTCTTTTAAATGTATTTTCCTTCATTTTAAGAGCTTGATGGTGATAGATGCATTTAATGCACTCTATGAAGTAATAATTTTTTTTTTCTTTACACAACATCCAAATAATTGGATGTACTTATCTTCTTCTTAGGCAATGTTCATTTCCTTTATTCATCTTAAACTATAGTGTCATATGTAGTAGATAGTTCTTGAGAGTTGATATTGTTTTTGTTTAAGGATTTGGTGAATAATAATATCTTTAGCTATTTGTCCAAGAGACCTTCTAATGTGACTTAGAATAACCTTTTATGTATTCTCTTTTTGGTATGATGTTAGCTCACTTCTATGTTTGTAAATTTATGTGTTGTCAAATATAGAATAAAATATCATAGTGTTGTATCATTTGTTAAACAAAACATTTGTATCTTTCATGATTTCTTGTGCATTGAGTCACCATCTTCAAACAAAACATAATCATGTTTCCATACTTAGCTATTTTTAGCATTTAATCAAAATCACAAAGTGTTGGATTTTTCTCTATCATGAACATACATAGCTCAAAGAGTATATGTGTGTTATGTGTTAATATCTTCTTTGAAATTGGTGAATATGCTCTTTTAAACTGGTAAATATTATACTTGAGCGTCCAATATATTATTAAAGTCGTCAACCAGTTTGATGATAATTAATAAGACTTTTTTATATTTGTATTTACATGTAATTTAATCTTAGACTTAGATGTTTGATGGGTCTTCTCAAGATGTCCAAAAATGACAAAATTTCTATTTAGACTTGAAACAACTTAGCTTGTTTCATATAAAAACTTATAATGACCTTTTAACACATGAATACTTGTAACAATGTTAACAACATGTGTCGATTTAGGCAATATCACTATTAAAAAAACACACATTTTTTGTCGATTTTTTTTAAACATTTTTCACAAAAATACTTACGAACTTTATAATTTTGTAGGAAATAATTATCTATGAAAGAAATATTTGTTAATTAAAACAGTTAGGAAAAAAAAATCTTTTCTTATAAAATTTTATAACAAATTCGCAAGAAAAATTCCATTATAAAATTTTTTAGTAGTGTATCAACTCATACTCATTATACTCATTGTTTTTTACATATTGTTGTTTTAATTCCTGACTAACATTAACATTTAAGAGATTTTTTAGTGAACTTTCATTAGATTAGATGCTCATATATCATCTTTCAAAAACCTATTTCTTAGAAATCCAATAAGGAGATATTCCACTTTATAAAACACACATCCTCTCATTTTAATCACAATAACGTGTGTTTTATAGAAAAGGTCACTTTTAAATAAATTTCCCTTTCTTTATAATTTTGACTTATAAATAATTTTAATGAGACATTAATATTATAAATATTTTTAAATTAAATTGTAATTGTTAGTTTCCCTTAAAAAATAAGTTTAATAAACATTTTTGTGATCAGAATCATTTTTTTTTTATAAACAATTATTATATATGTTAATTTGAATTCTAACTAGATTTTGTTTCTTCTAAAAAATGATTGTTTTTTACATTGGAAATGTTCTTTTTAAACTAAAAGATATTAATATTTTATTCTGAGGATATATTATGCATCATAACACTGATTTTTAGAATATTTTAAAGCATTTATTCTTATCTTTGTTATTCGTTAGCCAATACTCTTAATACACTTCTCTTATTCCAAAAACAATTACAGTAATTTTCTTTAAATTAACTAATAATTCTCACTTTTTAACGAAACACTATCTTGCATTTCTAATTATTTATTTAAACTGAAGTTATTTTAATAAAATTATTTAAGCATATGACATCAATACAAATAGATAGAGATACACTTAAATTATGATAGCAGTTTCCACTTATTGAAATAAATAATAAATAATAATTTAGTTCTTTAATAAATAATTTTTCAGTAGTCTAATAACTATTTTTTATAGATAAATAAAAATAAATAATTATTTTTATACAGAAATTTATTATGAATTTACATTTCTACATTTTAGTAATTATTTTTTATTATAGTAATAGTCATATAAAAAATATGACTACATTCATTGTATTTTATTATCATAAAAAAATGTGTCCACACGAATGGGACAAGGCCTATCTTTTTACTGGTATTCATTATTATTTTTATTTGTGAGAAGCATTTTAAACTACCGTTTTTTTGTTACAAAACTACAGAAGAAAGTATTGTTAACATTTGCCTAAAATTTAGAAAGTAGAATATAAGTATAAAACTTGCATATCATGTATGTGATTGGATACTCCCTGGCTACATTATTGGAGTTCCTTTCTAAAATGTTGTGAAAGGGAAATTGCAGTGTTTGAAGGAATAAAAACAAAACAAAGTAAAAATGTCTAACTAGCATGAATCTCAATTCCACATAAAAATGTTTATAGGGAGTGTGACTACTCACTCCCTCAAAGCTTGCAATGAATGAAATATGGAGTGAAAAAAAGATAAAAATTGTGTTCATGTGTATTAAAATGGTTGCTGCAAGCTCATCATTATATACATAACTTCTTGGTCCTCTAGCTTGTGGTAAATCACACTCTGCTTTTAGTAATGTAGTTAAATTTTCTAACTTTTGCCATACCTCTTCTTGGTTTCACTGTACAATATAACTCCAATGACAGTGAGTGCATACCCAAACATCCCCATCATTGAAATGGGGTTTTTGAATATCAAAATTGAGATCACCACAGCAACTGCTCCCTTTGCATTTCCCAATACCTGGAAAGATTCAATAGTGTCATTTAGATTCACTATATGACACTGATAGAGTGGTTCATTTCCAAATACCAAGAAAACTAGAAGTTAAATTCTTGTGGTCCATTCAAATACAGAGCAATGAAACGTTTTCAGAAGGATGATCAACAAATGTCGTTGGCTTCATTTTAGAATTTAGTATGTGAAATGCAGGTAATATGTTGAAAGGAGTTCTTAATTTGTCAAGTTATTTCATTTAGAAAAATTTAGGATTGTGGCATTAGGACATACCTGAAGGGTTAGTGCACTAGTATGTTTCGTCACCAAAAAGTTAGTCAGGTTCACAAAATATGCAAGAGAAGAACTGAGAAGCAGATACCAAAAAATTCTGATATCCTTTCTGGCAAGATCTATTGTGATTCCAACCACATTTCCCTCCATAAACAATGTTGCAGGAAGTAAGACCATCACTGCTATAGGAGCCATGTAAAGCAGCAGGTTCATAGAATTCAACTTTTCTCTGCAAATCATCAAAGTTATCTTTATGTTGGTTTACAACAGAAGTATAGAACAGTAGCAGTCGGAGCAATTCAGAATCTAGAAGTTCCTTGTATCAATCATCTTGCGAAAATAAGACAAAAATAGATAAAATCATTACCCCTCTGAGGATAACAAAATATCCTGAAGCACTGATTTGAATGCTCTGGCAGCAGTCGATGAAACACAGATTACAAATCCAAACAGATGAAAACTTGGTTCACCCTGCAAGATAAGTGTTAAATGTGAGATTGGGGGAAAACAAATTGATTCCTGGAGAAATTAGAAAACAAGTCATGTTAGCAAATGTTTTGATGCGATGGTTTGGAAGAACATTAGAATAGTTAAGATTAAGAAATAAGAAGAAAATAGTGGCTTGAAGAAATTGATGTAGGAAAAAGGGGTAAATATGGACTGTCACTCATGAAACATTCGTTCTTATTGTAATACTGAGCTCAAGGTGTTTGCTAAGCCTGCATTCGCTCGAATCCCCCGGAAACGGCAACTAAGAATTTCACCCTCATTGTACTGACTTCAGGGTTAGGTACCCTTTATTTTTGCAGTTTCATAGAAGTGATTTTAAACCATTGAATGTGAAGGAAATGCGTCCTTAAAATAATCTTAACAACAAAACCAATTGATCACTCTGGTTAATTATGCAAGCAAATTCATAGACAAAATATTTGAAATAAGCTCAATTCTGACAAGGTGGCCGTTCTAAATATAATTCTCAAATATCTAAACTTGTCAAAACAAAAAATGTCAGGAATGAATTTCGCATCATAACGTAAATTAATAAAGCAAATGTTACACTTTAACAAGGAATGGCTTTCTCCTTATTTCTTTTTATTTCTCTTTGATAGAATATATTTAACTTTCTTTTATTTCTCAAATATCAAGAGTTTTCGAGAATTTTTCTATTATATTTTCACTTTAAAAAACGCTCAAATTCTTCTAATTTATTCGGTACACAGCAAGACAAATCGAAGAGTCTTTTAGTCAATAACTTTTCAACTCAATAAATTGAAAAAGTTGTTATCCTGGTATACAGTAACTAATGAAGAACGCGAAAATTTCTCCATTACAGTATTTAAGCTCTTAAATTTCTCAAATCAAACTTATACATATATGCACACTTCACAAAACAAATAGAAATTCACTCTATTTTACTTTCAAATGTAAACCGTCTCCAAATTTCTCTTACACCAAAATGTATACTTTTATCCCCTTTCTGAAACTCAATTTTTATTTCTATTATCTTTTGTTATTATGACACAATATCCCTGAATTTAACGGAGTAAATTAACAAAAACTTTGAATTAACTGTTTCTGTGTATTGTAAAAGTTTTGAATCAAATTCAAAATCCAAAACAAAAGAATAATCCAAGAGGAAAATTGATTACCCCGCTGGCAATGATGACTCCTGTGACAACAGGCAAGAGTGTGGCATACGTCACCCAGGCCTCTCTCTTGCTGGTGACGGCGTAGGCGAAAACGGCGGTGAAGAAGGGGGTGGTGGCGCCGATGGCCTGGTTAAACGACACCGGAATGAACCTGAGCGAAACGTTGCCGCAGACGACGGAGAAGGAGAAAACGACGCTGAGCGCGACGATCTTCCAGAATTGCGCCTGCGAGCGCAGGCTCTGCAACGGAACCATGTCCGTTACGGAAATAACGTAGCTGAGAAGCGAACACAGGAGCATGTGACACGTGGTGAGGAAAACCGGGAACCGGAAGCCGTAGTTGGTGAGCAAGTACTTGTTGAGAAGGAGCACACCGATGTTGGAACTGTACCAGGCGGTCACCACTCCAATGGTTGCCCACGGAATTTGGTTCATCCTTCAGTCAATTCCCGGTGGGCTATAAACTGCAAAACGGTTTTTGATTTTTTGTTCTACGAAAATTTTTGGAGAAACGGGGTTTTGCGATTGGAGAACACTGGCGGTAGTGTAACGTGTTGGTAATTAAGAAGAAGGAGAAAGGTGATTGTTGGAAGGTGCAGCGTTCATGCCAAGTGCATGCAGAAAATGGGATTATTCATAATGCTGAGGGTGGTTTCGTCATTTTGGTGGGTTCACATTCGTTTTCAGAGCTCCCGAATTGACACTGAACTTGCCATTTGGTGTGAAGTTCTCAGAGGTCTTATTATGAAGATTTGTGCCATCAAACTTATTGGATGAAGCGCATTAGGGAAAAGGCATAAAAGGATGCAAACATTCTTTTAAAATTATGAATATTATAGTAAAAATATTTACTACAACTTAATTGTCCATTTTGGTAATAGGAAAACAACGGCAGCAAAATGTACTTTGCCGGCTCTTATACATTGTATAATGAACTATTTTTTGGAATTAAATTACTCTTTTATAAAAAAATAAAGTAGATGAAAAAAACTTGTGTTTCGTGTATTTAAAGTTGTCCTGCAAATGGGATGATATTTCATTATCCAAAGTAAGTTATTCATTCTCTCTTTTCCTTCTCTAAGTATAACATCCCAAAAATACAGTATAAAAAATATATAAGGGAATAATAACATGTTAATAATATTTTAGATCAGTCTTACAAAAGATGAGACGTACGCTTATGGCCGAACGACCTTACAGAAGACGTATCAAACGGTCATACAAAAGAAGAAAACAACAGATGACCGAACGGTTATCACACAAAGAAACTAACTACTGACCGAACAACTCTACTGTTCGGTCTTAACTTCTACCTCGATCAAACTTTCTTCTTCCAGCGCCTCTTCCAACAAAGCTTCTCCTTTTGTTCACATCCACACGGATGATCATTGCAACAGAAGGACAACCACCGAACGTACAAAATGGACAAGACAGGAAATAGGATAAGCTTATGTAATTTAATTCAATTATCAACATATATCTCACTCAATCAATTTAAACAAGATAACTCATTAACTCTTTCATGCAAAACCTAATACTAGACTCTAACTGTCCGGACTGTATGAATTCTGTGTAGCTACGACGTTCGTGCACCCGGGTGATGTAGTAATTGGGATACCCTCAACAGCTGCTACCTGATGTTAGTCCGTTCCGTCCAAATTAACCATAAGGACGAGGACCTCCTGCCATTCCCACACATGACTTACCCTTCTCTACGTGAGAAACGAGTAATCACGGAATATCAAGATGAACCGCCAGCTTAGCATGTCCACATTCATACTTTACCATTCCAATATCAAATCATGAGATATTCCTCCCCGAAACACTCTTCCATAACCAAAGTCATTTCATCCATATCGTATTCTATCATCTTTCATTATTAAAACCTCAACTGAACCAATTTGAATAATGATCCCTTAGGATACCAAATACCGCACGTTAGTTTTTAATCCAAAACAAGACCGAACACTTGGAGTGAGATCGAGATGTCTCCAACTCAAACATAATCAAATTGCGAGAGTTACTCACTAGTTGTGAAAAGGACCGAATATAATAATACTTCTCAGAGACTAATATAATCGAATGTTGTTTACCAAGTGAGCCAATTTAATGAACTGACTCTTGAGAGTTCAAACCGAACACCGTAAAGCCTAGGCCGAGTACTAGGACTCTAGGCCGAAACCAATTGAGACAGGTACTGTAGGATACCAAATAATAGTACTTGACGGAATCATATGAAGAAACCGATCGCCAATAAATACTTAGGTTCTTAATGAGCTAAACCTCAAGGAAACCAAATGTCAATTGAAGACTGAGCACTGTAGAGAGCGAACTCTATGGAGTTTAGACGAACGCTCTTATTATAAAGATAGATTACGAAAATGAGAACGAGCGCCTTGTGTAAGACCGAGCACTACTTAGTATGAGCGCTTGGTGTAAGACCGAACAATACTAAACTTATAGAAGAAAGACTTGATAAATATAATAAAATACCATTTAAATAGTGTTCACGAACGAACGAAATATACAAATACATATAGATATACTTAAGTTTACCATCAAACACCAAGGAACGAATATCCTTGGTTGAACGCTTATATACAAATATTACAGAACGAAGACGCTCGGTCCTCAACTGGAATTCTTTCCAAATGAAAGAATCCAGTTCAAACCGAGTCCACAGGAAAACCCAACGGTCAAAGATCTTCAGTGACGAACATAAATTTTCACATAAAACTCTAGACTTAGAATTCATAATCTTATCAATACATTTCTCAACATCTATCTTCATACATTCATACATCCATATCATAGTAAATATTCAGACTTCATACAGTCAAAACATATCAACAATCATACTTCATATTCATTCAGAAATCAACGAACGTACATCCATTCAAAACAAGAATCTTAATCAAATTATATAAGTTTCTCTTACCTCTAAGCGTGACCGAACGTTCACAGTTTAGAATACAGGGTCACCTTTACCAGAGACCTTAGTGTTCTACAGCCACGCCTTAAGAAACTAAACCAAACAGAAATCCATAAACTCTGAGAACAAGATGATTGACTCATGCAACCCATAAACTAGGTTTGCATGTACCAGGAAACCAACCGGCTGAATGAAGAGAGAACTTACCAACTTAGAACTCAGAACTGATCGGTTCAAACGAACGTCCTCGACGCCAAAAATGCTCAGGTGTGGTCTGTTTGATAATTGGAAGAAGAAAAGAGTGAGATTTTGTAGAGAGAAGTAAGAGCTTTTTAGAGAGAAGGAGGAGAAAAATGGAGTTTCAGAAGATTGAAGAAGATGGTTGCATGTAGAGAGTGGCGTGAATTTTGAAAAACTTAGTTTCACTTCTACCCTCCAAAACCGAACGGCCACTCGACTACTCACACCTGTCTTCCACTTTCTGATTTCCAGTTTCCCTTGCTCGACATTTGTCTTCCACTCAAATTAGGATTTTTAATGTGTTTTTAATGGTTCTGACACCAAGTCGTATGAAAAGTACATGTCAAACATATATTTATAAATATTAAAATGAGCTTATCCTTATGCTTAACATATTACAATTATTATTCTTCTTAACGGTCAATCAATTACTACTATTATTATTGATTATCCTGTACCTTAATTACAGTCTTTATCAATCTCTTACTGAATTGTTAATTGTTTATCCGGCCATTCCATTAGCATGAGGGGTATCCATACAATACAACTTGTTTAAAATAATTTAATCAAAATAAGTTCAATAACCGGCCATGATAAGAGAGATTTATTTTGGAAATTGAAATGTTATTTAACTGTTTGAGTCCTGGTTATTTTGTAACTGAACTTTAAATTTTAGCATGTTTTGATTACTTTTCAAGAAAATAAACGTAGGGATTTTATTGTTTATAGAGTATATCTGAATTGTGAAGGAGTCACATCATTAGAAATGTATGCGTGGAGAACAAAGAAACATTTTAGCTAATACCACAATTCCAATAAGATTCTGACAAGAAAGTGGAGGAGGTACTTAAATTGCCGGCTTGAAGTTAATCACAAGAACATTTGGTTCAATCTATGTATATGTATGCATGCACCTTTAAGGCACTTCCAGTATATGATTGTTGATTAATATATTTTTTAAGCCAATTATGTTTTCCCTCCTAAATTTAAATATTTTTAAGTAAATAAAAAATATTTATATTTTTTAATTAAATATATGTCGATTAATATTTTTTAATTGAATAATCTAATTATTATTTAATTATGTTATTTTACTTTTTTTTCACATGTTAAAAAGTTGAGGTTTTATAATCAATATAAAATAATATTCTAGATAAATAATATAAATTGATGAATGAATTTTGTTGTTTTAATTGAAAACATTTTGAGTAATAAAATCATCACTTATTTTTTAATGATTTTTATATTATCACTTATGCTAATTAAAAAATCACTCTTGTGATCAATATTATTATTATTTACTGTTGTTATCATATTTAATAATTTCGCTATGATTTAAATATTTTTCATTTCAGGTTCTCGATATTTGTTTTCTACCTTTTTAGGTTGTTTTGAAATTTTTTTATCCTTTCGAAACTATTAATGAGCGTTTTTAAGTTGTTTTCCTTATCTAAATGTGTGTATTAAGATGTCTTAAATGTCACTTTTGATGACTTGTTTGGTTGATTATGATTTTTTGAATTATAATTAGTGAACTTATTTGATGTTAGTCAATGTAAAATGAATGGATTTGTATATGATTTACATGTGAATGAAAATTATGCATATGAATATTGTAATGAAAAATTTATGAATGAAGTGAATGGTTAATGGACGTAATTTTCATGACTCGTGGAGAGGTTACATGGTTGTGTCTGTGTTATTGTTGTATGAATGTATGGAGCTTCGGACTGTTGGTCTATTTCGGCACTCTAATTCATTCATTCTCAATTAGAGAGAGGTGAGTCACGTAGTGAGAGTAGAGGGAGGTTCTTGTCTATAGGCTTTGATCATGGCCCTAGGCAACTGAAATTGACTAACCTTGTATGGTAGTTTGGTTTCAGCCAACAATTTACCATTACAAGTGAACAGACCACCAATAGTTTGACATTCATACTTAATCCGGATGAGTATTGTCTAGGTTATGGCATGCTTAGGATGATTGGTTTGTTATAGATTAGTTTTTAATTTAATGTTTGAATTTATTAATATAATATATATGAATTGTCTTGTTTATCTAGCTTACCCTTCTTGTTTGTGCTTTGTTATATGTTCTTGTACTACTTTTTGGCTATGATTATCTGGTGGGTGTGAGTAGAGGGCGAAGAGATGTTTGTGGAGCATACCCTAGAGGAAGGACCAACAAATACTTAGTTGCTTTCGTTTGTATGAATGTATATAATTTTGGTTTAGACGTTGGGTTGATATAAATTTTTTATTATGGTTATCATGATGACTATATTTAACTTTATATTTCTTGTTTGTCGATTGTTCTTGCTTTATGTGGTGATTAACATTTATTATTAAGAAAAAGTGACTATAATAATCATTAATAATAAAACTATACTTATTATTAAAGATTAAAGGTATTTTCAATAAAAATAATAAAAATCACTTATCTAAATTTTTCATATACTTAAAACAATTTATTTTTATTATATTTATTATTCTGCTTGGTTATGTAAATTTAATATTTTGATTGTGTAAAAATTTTTCGAGTTGTAAACAATGTTTACAAGTTAAATAGTTGAATTCTTCTCTCTTTACCTCTAGAGTCTCGTCTTGCACTACTAACTTTTTCTTTAATTCTTCTTTTGCTCTTCAGAAATAATATGAATTTTTGACTAGTTAAAAGATTGTTCTTCTGTCTTTTAATTTAAAATTGTGAAACCCTAACACCCCACTTCCACTCTTTCTTCTCTCCTCCTGCTCCTTCATTGCCTCCATTCTCTTGTTTCTCTTCCACAACCTCCTTAGTTTCGTTCCTCCCTCATTCTTCTTTGTGAACTTGGTTGTGATTTGGTGGTGTTGATCACGTGTTGGTGGTGTTGGTTGCCGGTTTCCATTCTTCTTGATTCGTTGTTGTATTCGTCTTCGCGCCACTGACGTAAGTTCGTTGTCCTTCATTCTTAGCTTGCTTCGTTCTTAGTGTTGAGATTGTACTAGGTCATGGTTGTTGATGATTATGAAGTACTTGAAAAATATTATAAGGGGGGTTAAACAATATTAATGGAAAAATATTTTCGCAACCATTCTGATATAGCACGTTCATCGAGTATGAGATTTATCAAATTGTTGTTAAACGCTCGACTTCAAGTGATTGGAAACGATAACTTTTTTTCACATGTTATTCAGAATAAATACTACAGAGTTTGTAAGAACTTCCATAGTTAAAGAACAACCGTTTAGTATGAGAAGATTCTTGTTTTGTAAAACTAAAGTGCAACTACAAGTTTTATGAGAGAAAAGTTTAGGCAAAGGTAAATAATAAACGCACAGATATTTTTATATTGGTTCACTACAACTGAGCTACGTCCAGTCTTCTTTATTCACAAAGGGTTTCACTATAATCTTCAACAAGATTACAAAATTGAGTATTCTCACAACTCTTGGTATCCTTGGTCAGCGAATAACCTTATGTTACCTTAGACCAGTTAAGTATCGCATCACTATTGGTATCCCTAGTCAGCGAATAATCTTCTGTTATCCTAGACTAGTTAAGTATTCGCACCACTTCTAGTACTAGACAATCTTGGTATCCTTTGGTATGCTACCTAGATTTCCTTAACTCCTTAGAGTTTCAACAAGTGTTTTAATTTTTTTCAGAATTGCAATCAATGATATTATCTTTTGATATTTATTGATGTAGTTAAATAAGGTAATTATTTAACAATAGAAAAAATATCTTATGATATATTTTTCTCAAATTATTTTAATCATAAACATTTATCAATTATCAACACCCTTTTAGTAGAAAAAAATAGAGAAAACTGCAAGATCCAATTTTTGTTGCATCTTCCCTTCTTTTGGCTTAGCCAAATTTCTTCACTTTTTCATGCTATACTTGGATTGACTCCTTTTGTGTTGATTATTTGTTAATCTTGGATTTATCTTTAAGGTCTTATGAAACTTTAACCAATTTAATTCCACACCTCAATAAGCTCAACTTAGCTGCAACTTCACTAACACACGTCAAAATATCCAAAAATTAATTATGCAACTAAAAAGTTATTTTTAACATGTTTTTGTATCTCATGCTAATTAAACCCAATTATGATAAATCTTAACTAAAATATTCTATTAAAGTACGAAAACCAATTAAGAATTCAATATTAAAAGCTAAATTCTCTCATCACAACCCCACACTTATCCTTTTGAACTCTTGGGCAAAACTTAGTAATTTCAAAACTTTATTCCGGATCAATATTCATATCACCATTAAGCCAAATGAAAAGAACTTCACTGGAAACTAATCAAATTTCTAAATCAAGTTTCCATGAATCATGCGAACGGGAAAACTCTATTTTAAACATGAGTTAATCTTTTGAATTTATCAAGAAATCAAGTATGAAAGAGATCACTCAAGTTAAAATGTATATTCATTCATCAATGCTTTCTTAAGTGTTTAGGCTTGTGTTTGCACTCAAAATACTCATGTATGTAAACACTATCATAACATAGCAAGATTCTAATATTCACATACTTAGGAAAACATGCATTCAAAGACCATGAGGACTTTTCAAAGGTTGTAATGTGGCCAAGGGAAAGGTAGGAAAAATTTAGGATACCAAGGCTTAAAAATTTTGGATAGAAAGAATTAAGGAGCAAAGATTTTGTAAAACAAATATATCACTTTCCTTGTTCACTTTATGAGAAAACAATTATCCTTCTTTTTCTACATTTTGTTTCCCACTTTTACTTTTTCTTTGTTTTGCTTCCTTTCACCCTCTTTTTTCCGTGAAACTCTTTTCTTACTTTTGCCATTTTTATTATTTTGTGGGTGAGGTACTCACCCACACACTTTATTCATCACTCATTCCTAACACATATTAGCTCCTTCTTTCATCCTAAGATAAGGGATAATGTGGTATTTTTCTTTTGAAGGTTTTGTAGTGGCTTAAAACAAGAAAAAGAGGTTTAAGGCTCAAAGGGGCTACCAATGGATTAATATCAGGATGGTCTTACTTGACAAGGTAACTAAAAATAAGAAATGTATCAATCATATCTAATAGTTCATATCTACCTAAGTTGCAAAACAAAATAATTAAGCTAAATATTATAGTATAAACCAAACATGAGCAAGTCACGCAAGAAAAATATAAATGACACACGATGGTCCATCCATCACAATTAGGCTCAAAACTCACAAGGATAAAACTCTTTCACAAAAGATTCAACCAAGTAATTCTCAAATCAACTTAAGTAATAATGTATAGTTATGAATCAATTAGGCTAACTTCTAATCAATTCGACAATCCATTCAACATAAAACATGACTACTATTTCAATATTATAATAGTTCTAGTTACTAAATCAAATCCTAAAATCCAATGTTAATATGTTTTATTGAAAACAATAAAACATTTTTGGGTGAATTTCTTATGAGATATATCGTGTAAAAGTTTCACCAAAAAGAAAGTCAATACTTTCACAATTTTCTCAAAAAGAAATCACAATTTTTTATGGGAATAAAATAAAAAATAAAAAACAAAAAACAAAAAATTCCTAATTAATATTCGTTTCTCCCTCACTTATTTCAAAAATTATCTTTTATAGACTTATTTTGGGGCCGAGAAAGGAAACTTTTGAAACTTTTGGCTCAATTTGGCCATATCTCAAAATTTATTTTCTTTAATTTTATGAAGTACAAGTCACTATGTACAATTTTATTAATTTTTAAATTTTCATTTTTAATAAAAACAAATATTTTTAAAATTTTAATAAATTTTTTTAATTTATGCTAAAAACAAAAAATAAACATGCATGAAATTTAAATTTTTCATTAGCAATGATATCAAATGAATTTAAATCTAACTTGTTTTCCTGTTTCAGCAACCTTTCTTTTTCTTCCGCATCTAAGTTAATGAATCACCATTGAATATTAATTTTCATTGTTCACATCCACAAACTTGATGCATGGAGAATGTGGCTTGAACTCAATTTTAGCATAATCAAGTGCATTAAGATGATAAATAGGATTATCAATATTCCTCATAATCTCATCTTGTGAGCAAAAATCTATACTTGAAGTACTTTACTCTATTGCTTCATCATTAACAAATTCAACAACACCGTTAGTAAAATTTGTATGTCCATAAGTAGACATATTGACATGATGTGATTCTATAATTGGTTGTTGTTTTGATCTTTTAGCAAAATTAGTTTCCACTCTGTCCAACCTCTATTCAATTCCTTAATCATTTTCTTCAATTCAATATTCTCAACTCATATCTTCAAAAGAATTTGAAACTCGGGATCATTTACTTGACGTGTAGTTAACTTACTTATATCAAGTGCAGTAGTAGATGTGACAATTTGTTGTTGATAGCCATATGAATCATGTGGTTGTTGTGGATATTAATCATAATTCATTTGAAAATCACATTGTTGATTATTTTTATATGAAAAATTATTTTGTATTTTTGAAAGAGGTTTTCTGAAAAGAAATAAGTTAAAAGCTTGTTCAGTAGACTTCCAAGAAAGAGAGGTGTCTCAATGGATAACTTAAGTACCTTATCTTTCCTAGCCAAAGTATTCCCAACTAGTTCTACAAATTTTGCAACAAAATTCCTCAAACAAAAATTATGAAAAAAAAATTACTAAAATAAAATAACTAAAGAAAATAAAATAAAATAAAAAATAGAGAAAAATAAAATATTAGCGATAAAAAAAAATAATAACCGAAATGATAAAAATTCTAACCGTGTTCTCCGAAAATGACTTCAAATTTGATAACGTTGTTGTTGACGCGATCAAATTAATATTACTAAACTATAACAACTTCAGTATTGCTAAGATAGTAGCCAACAAAATAGAAAGGGCAAATTCAACTCTAAGTCGTCTCCCAACAAACACAAAATTGATTCTTAACAAATTATATCTTATAAAAACTATACAAAATGGTTAGTGAAATAATGAAGAAGATAAAGATAAAGAAAACTTTAAAGAATGAAGTAACAAAAGATGGAAAGAAAGAAATTTATAAAGAGATTTAAAAAGATAAAAAAAACAATGATAAATAAAATAGGTTGATTTCACTTTTTTCAAACTAAGATTCATCATTGATTATCTAGAGATTATTGTTCAATTAAATATTATCTTAGATTTTAAAATTAATCAATATAAATTCTCAATTAATTTGTTGTCGTTCTCACTCTTAAATCAAAGTACATTCTTAATTAAAAGTAAGAATTTTGTAGATTAATCATAGTAAATTTAACCAAAGTATATTTTCAATTAAATATTACTATGCCTAATCATGTCTATTCTTTTAACTCTTATATCAAGTAAAAAGCTAATTAACCAAAGTACATTCTTGATTAATTCTTATCAATTTTTTTACCACTATTAAATTTCGTATTCGTTGGGAGACGACTTAGGGTTGAATTTATCATTTCTATTTTGTTGGCTACTATCTTATCAAAGGTCGAGTTGTCATAGTTTAGTAGTATTATTTGGTCACGTCAACGACATTGTTATCAGTCGTAACCATGGATTCTTAGCTCCTTGAGATAAACTTGATGTTCCACATAAATTTTGATTGCTTTGTCCATAGGTGAAGGTAGAGTGGATGCCCTTCTTGCATTTGAGAAAACTTCATCAATGATGACGACTTCTTCAGGTTGAGCAACCATGGTTGTTTAGAGGTTCTTTTTAGAAAAAGGGAATTTTTGAGTTCTAGACATTTGATTCTCTAAACATTAAAAGAACACACTAGCATGTGTTGAATCAAGTTCATTCAACAATCCTCATACCAAGAGGATAAGATCATTATTATTGTCTCTAGGGATTCTATAAGTTATGGTTTAGACATTTGGTTGAGTTTAATGTTTCTTAAGGTAAAGGGTGTCTATACACTTTAATATATATAGAGCGTTATTTTATAAAAAAGAATATTAAATGTACTTTTTTCTTTTTAGGTCTCTGATTCTGCCCCTTAACTTCCTTATTCTCCTTATTCTGGTGATTACCTCTAGCTCTTGATTTGTCTAGTTTAGGGATGAATAGTTTCTTCCCATTGTATTTTGTTAAAAGCCATTTGTCAAGCTTCATACAAGTGTTTCCACTCGATCATCTAGTACGTCTAAGAGTTTGAGAATTTGAACCTTTGGTACCTATCTAGCCTTTCATATCCTCTTGTTAGTCATGTTGGTTTGGGGTTTTCCACTTTGTTGGAGCTTATGTTCAAATGTGATTTCTCTTTACTTGAGAGCATGATTTGTGTTAATGTTGTTATCTTTGATGTTTTGTTGGCATGTATGATGTTTGCCCTTTTTGACAAGAATTCTCATACCTTATTTTCTCCATACATTTTTGGGTAGAGCTTCTACTAAGGTAGCGTTCTCACTTGTGAGATAGTTGAGATGCCTAATATCTTTTGCACTTGTTGTATCCTTGACTCGTTCCTTGTGCTTCCATAATGTACCAAATCATACCATCTTTATAACATATATTTGTGTGGTAAAACCCCTCAAGCATCATAACTTTGTTCTCCTTATCATCAATACCAATTAGGGGATAACCCAAAAAAACCTACATACTTTCATAGGGAAAACTCAACCCAAATATAAACCCTACCATCATAAAGAACATATTCTCATACATACACATGCATCAAAGCAACATTACCTTTCAAGATAATCAAGAATAAACCCTATTCATCATACAACAATAAGAAAACAAACAAATGTAGGTTTTCTCGTACCTTGGCCAATTCTAAGCTTTATCTAATGATGGGGAAGTGCATACCTAGAGAGAATATACTAAATGACATTTAAGAGAATGGGAAAGAAATTAAAAATGGAAGAGATTAAGGAAGAGGAAACTTATGATTTGAAGATGCGCCACTTGAAGGAAGTTCCAAGATAAGCATCAAAGGAGGACCGCCACTTGCTTGAGCAAGATAAGGTCTGCCCAAAATAGGGACTTTGGAGACAGAATACTATCTCAAAGAAGATTGCAAAAGTGCGAAGCAACTTAAAATTCAATTGATTCAAGGTAAGGTACAAAAAGGAGACCCCTAAGCCTTCTTATATAACCTTTGGAGTGAGCTACGATGCAAGATCTAGGAGATGTGGGACTTATGAGTGTGGAGGTCGTCCAGCAGCTGTTGTAGTTCCTTTAGGGACTTTTGAGTCCCACATTGCTCAATTCTCTCCACTCCAAAGGGTTTATAAGGCAACTAGTTCTCCTATAGTTCAAAACATGAAAACTAATTATGTTATCTAATGCTACACGCCTAGGACGCCCATTTCCTTTTCTTTTCTTTTTAAAACCAAGCCATGGAGAGTCCCACATTGCTTGTTCTTAAAGAGAAAGAAGAGTTTATAAGTGTTTATTTACAAGAACTAAGAGAGAGAAATCAAAGAGGCAAATACACACCTATGAAACCTATTCTACTTTTTTTGGTACAAATGTATAAAGAAGACAAGAAGTAAAATGATTGCTTTTAGCCATGCTTCTTGTCATCCTTTTATTCTCTTCATTACTTGGCCCATCCATGATCACATCATCTAAGATTCCAAAACACCACTCATCTTCCCTTGCACTAAGGTTTTTTGTAGTTCTTCCTTTTCTCTCCCAAAAAAACATCTCTTTCTCCCTATCTTTCTCCTCTTCGTTTAAGATCTTGAGTAACAATATGCAAACCTTTTTCTTCTTCTCCTTTTTTATCTTCTTTCACTCTATCTCTATCTTTTTGGTTAAAAATGAGATTTTTCACTTACTCTCTAAAAACCACAGATTTTCTCTCATATTTTCTCTCAACTACTTTTTTAAAATATCAACAACTACTATTTCTTTTTCCAGATTTTATTTACATTCTTTTACTTTCTACACCCTCTAACTTAATTTCTACACCATTTAATAAAGGTAAAAAGGATCGTTTTGCCTCTAGGCCAAAAATACAATTAAAAATCTAAATTTCTATTAAACTCTTCTCCATGGGAATTGAACCCTCATCCACTTAACCCTAAAAAAAATATCTACTAACAAACCAACACAACACAATGGTAATGTCACGCATACATCTCTACTAACCCTCATCCACTTGTAGTATCACGCACACAACATCTCTACTAACACCAAATTAATAACATACCAAATTAATGGACACGAAGCTCGAATTTATTTGAGAATCGATTAATTGAAATGGATATTTATCCATCTTATAATATTCATCACAACCTGCGATAAATATAGTTATCACTAAATATTGTAAAGACCTGTTCTTTCCTTCTTTTCCTCTGTCACTCTCCTTCCCGTCTTCTTCTTCTTTCATCATTTTCCCTTTTTCTTCTTTCATTTCTCTGAAAACCCTAGGGTCATAGAAGGATGTGGGCTTGAGGGAAAAGGAGTTGCAGGAGGAAACTCATTCCTCTTTGCGATGCAACTGTCTCCGTTCGGGGGTGCGACGGTAGCGGCGTTCTCTTGACGATAGCGGAGTTGCGACTTCTTCACGGTGAGTTTTCGGTGACTCTGACACGACGTTCTTTCCCAATCATTTTAGGGTTTGAATTTGGGGTTTCTTTCCTCTTTTTGATTTGTGATGATTTGAGGTTTAGGGTTTCAAAGAGGGTTTCCTTCCACGTCCTGTGATCTTGAGTGTTGTCGTGAAGAAAAAGAGTTCTAGGTAAGGGAAGCTAGACCATGTTTAGTTGTGTTAGTATTATACATTTAGTATTTCTATGATTTATAGATGATTTTGAGAAATATGTATGATTAGGTGTATAATGTGTATGTTAATTTGTGATCTTGATAGTATGATGTGTGTATGATTGGAATGGTATGAAATTGATGTTCTATGCTGTTAAGATTTTGTCTAATAATGTTGGTTTGATGTTTGAAAACTGAACTCAAGTGATTGGAGTGAGAGTTGGTCAAATTATTGAGTTTTAAGCCTAAAAATGGGGGTTTTCATATGTGAGTTTGAGAATTTGGGGCTAATATGAGAAAATTGTTTTGAGGTGTTGTCATGAGGTAAATTAAGACTTATTGGAGGTATAAGATGATTGAAATCTAATCTGTAATGAAACGGTAGTGTATAGTTGAAGTTTAGAGTGTTTTTAGTGGAAAAATGGGGTTTTGAGTAGTGAGATTTTGAAGTAAGGGGTTTAATATGTTTTGCAGAGTTTTGAACAGGTTATGATACTAATTAGGACTTGGATAGAGGTTCGAACCAGTGAAAATCTGTCATAAAGGTGAAAGTTGTATCTTAGGTTGGTTTTTAGTCTCTTTTGGAGGTTTTGAGTTGTTGAGTTAGTTTGGTACATCTAATTCCTATCCAAAGGACCAATGTAATACTATACTTTCATCTATAAACATGTTTCATATCAATATTAGTGTTACAAATTCTAAATTGATAATTTGGATATGTCTAAGATGCACCAAAACCAGAAAAATCAGGTTGCTGTAAAAAACTGATAAGAATAATCGATTATCTCACTTGATAATCGATTATTCTAGTTAGAGGGTCATATTTTCTTCAATGCTCTTGTCAATAATCGATTATCAGATGTGATAATCGATTATTGTCGTACTGGACGCCACTGCACCAGTTTTGGGAGGTTATCGGGGTTTCGGGTACCATTTTTGGACGTTCTTTAGGTCGTTTTGGGGGGTTTTGGACCTTTCCGGAACTGTTGGTGATGGTTTCAAAGTTATTTTCCTTGTCTAAGTATGAGTTTAGGGAGTTTTTGTATTGTTTAGTGGGTCTTCTTGGACTGTGATTGTCTGTTAATGTACATGGAATGGTTTCATGTGATTTTTGATGACTAATTAAGTTGTTTATGGTCTTTTGAAGTATAATTAGTATTATATATATGTTTGCATGCAATGTAAAAGTGAAAGATTATATGTAATGGATTTTATAATGATCAAAGACTTGAAGTATGGTTTCAAAGTGAAAGTATGTGATTTTCAAAGTATGGTTGATGGACGTAATTTCATGGATCTCAAAGGGAGGTTACATGGTGGTGCCCTATGTTATGGACGTAATTCCATGGACCTCACAGGGAGGTTACATGGTGGTGCCTTATGTTGTGATCCAAAGTGAATTCTCTCGTTGAGATTCAAGTGTGTTTAGAATGAATGCAGGAGCTCAGTTTTGGGGGTTATCCATAAACTCCAATGGTCTTTCATTCTCAAGTAGAGAGGATTGATCCATGTCGTGAGGAGTAGGAGGAGGTCATAGTCTTGGAGGCTTCCAGTATGCTCCAAAGCGCGGTATGGACTAACCTTGTGAGTGTGGTTGGGTGAAACCCATTGGCAATGGTTTTGCAAAGCAGTAGAAGCCACCACGAGTGCACAACCCGTCATAACTCGGCAATCATTCTAAGTCCGGACAGTGCATTTATATTAGGTATTCTACATAAAGTGTTTGATGATTGTGTAGTGATATGTTGGTTGTATATAACATATTTTAAAAGAGTTTATAAAAATATATCTTTCCTCAATTGTCAACTAGCTTACCCTTGCATTTTGTGGTCTGTCTTGTTTGTTGTTTCTCTATTGCGATGATCACCTTAATGGTGTGAGCTTAGGGATACAATCTTTCAGTTGACTCAGTGGGAGATTAGGGTGAAGCTTGAAGTGTAGGTGGTGTGTTTGTTCTTTAGTTGAAGAATTTTATTATTCATAAAATTGTAGTTCTCGTTATATCATTATCTATGTAATGTTCATTTTAGTAATTCCATATTACTAAATTGGGATGTTACAAATATTCCTATATCTAATAAAAATAACAACACAAATTCAAAATTAAATAATAAAAAAAACATCAACACGTATTAAAAATTAAATAATTCATAAAAAAATAACATCACATATTACAAATTACAAATTATAAATTAAAAACTGAATAAAAATAACAAAACATATTAAAAACTAAATAATAAACAAAAAATATAAACATATTATAAATTAAAATTAAGTTCAAAATTAAATACATTAAAACATATTAAAATTAAGTAAAAAATTAAATACATTAAAAATATTAAAAATTAATTAATAAATAAAAAATAACAAAACATAATAAAAATTAAATAATAAATAGAAAACATAATCATATTATAAATTAAATAAAAAATTAAATACATTGACACATATAATAAATTAACTAAAAAATAAAAGATAACAAAACATAATAAAAATTAAATAATAAATAAATAAAATAAACATAGTATAAATTAAATACAATAATAGATATTAAAAATTAACTAATAAATAAAAAATAACAAAATATATTAAAAAAGAAATAATAAATAAAAAACATAAACATATTATCAATTAAATAAAAAATTAAATATATTAAGACATATTAAAAAATTAACTAGTAAATAAAAAATAACAAAAAATATTAAAAATTAAATAATAAAAAAAACACATAAACATATTATAAAGTACGCAAAGAATTAAATTAATACATTAGATGTAATCAAAATTAATAAATAAAAAATAACAAAACATATTACAAATTAAATAAAAAAAAAGTCATAAACATATTATAAATTAAATAAAAAATTAAACACATTAACACATCTTATAAATTACATAATAAACAATAAGTAACAAAAAATTATAAATTATATAACTAATAATAATTACATACATTTAATTTAAATAATTTTAAAATTGAAATGAGAAATGTATTTTGAATTACGTTTGACCCTGTTTTTAAAAAGTTGACAAGCCTTTAATCGATTTTCAAAAATTGATTAAGTATCAAACGTAATTTGAAATACGTTGATCTTTTAATCGATTTTCAAAAATCGGTTAAGAATTTGTTGGCTTTTGAAAGCTAGTTAAGAGTTTATAGAAGTCGATTAGGGTCTTTCTAATCTTGAAACTTTACCTACCTCGAATGTCGGCTTTCAACAAAGAAATGACTTCAAGTATAGGCACTAACACTAGGGACTACCACCACAAAACCAACCACCAAGGACCACCACCAGGACCACTATTAGAGCTACAATGTACAATGGCAGCATAAAGAGTACGAATGACAAAACAAATTTGCGCATGTGGATAAAATTCGCAACGGATAGTTACTACCTATAGATATTTATTACCCGCGGGTAATGGGTAGCAGATATTTTAACACCTACTTCTAAATGGTTCGGGTGAGGGTATTATACTATTCGATTCGCGGATACTTGTTACCCGCAAAAAATAATAATAATAATTTAATTTATATTTTTTAAAATTAATTTTTTTATTACTCTTAAAAAAGTAAAAGTTTTTCAATTAAAAATTAAGTAATCCTAATTTAAAATCTCAATTTCCCAATAGTTGGTTTCTCTCAAAACCTTTATTCTAGAGTTTTTTTTTCCAATCTTTTCTCTTTTACATTTCTCGCGAGCAAATCAGAAGCTTCAAGCTTCTTCTCTGTCTCGAGGGATAATTTAGTTTGGGGAAAATCACCTGTGGCTCGCGTAAAGGAGGGTCTCGTGGTGGCGAAGACAGTGGTGCAGTTATGGCGTGATTCCAACAACGTTATCATCTTCCCTAGTGCCTCGCTAGGGTGCATGAGCCTTGTTATTCTCCTTCCCTTCATGCTGGTTTGCTACGCAAGGAGAGATGTTTCCTCTCCCTTCTTGTAGAGAGAGAGAGGGTTTCTACGTTTCGCAGCGACTTCGTGGCATAGGGGTCTGATTCTCATATTTGGCTTACAATTTTGGGATTGATTTTTCTTTATTTTTCCTTTGTAGGTGGTAGCGAAATATTGAGAGTTCTTATTTGGGGTTGAGATTTTTGAAATTGAAAATTTAAGGTTGTTGTTTCTCACGATTTAGGGTTAAAGTTCTTGCAATTGGGTTTTTCCTGACCTTATAACAAGTTTGGAGTTTTTAATCTTCTTTTCTGTTTGAGAATTGTTTGGATTCTTGGTCCAGTAGTGTTTTGGGATTTTCTTTGGGTTTCTAATAATGGGGTTCAATGTTTATAATTTTGTTATTTCAAATTGAGGATTAGGTTAAATTTAATTAAAAAATTAAATTTTAGTTTATATTTAATTTAACTTATATTATGTTATATATTTTTAAAATATTTTTAAAAATATATAAAATATATTTTTGTAAATTTTTGTAAATATATGTATGTATTTACAGGTTTTAAAATATTTAGGAATATTTTTTAAGCGGATTAAATTGCAAATATGCTGGTAATTAATCCAAGCCGGTGTCATTTCTAATAGAGAGTGAGTGAACAAGCACAATTTAACCAATGAACACGAAATGAACTAAAAACGAGGAATGGAGTGTGTATATAAAACTTCATTTAATATTGGTTGGTAAAAGTTGAAAACCAACATTACGCATTCATTATCATTCACAGGTACAACTTTGTTTTATTTTTTTAAATGAAGATCACATATATGACATTTAGAAGTGCACAACGAGATTAGGGAGAAGCATTCTGAATATTTTGTTCATATAAGTATGTAAATTCTTCAGCAACTTCAAGTTTAACATTGCAAGAACCGTCTATATTGCAACCAAAAACTATTTACTATATATCCTCTTTTTAGGGATGGATATATTTTGCTAGTCAAGTTCTTAGATATTAGTTGTTTCAACAATTGATTGTTAATACAGTTAATTATGTGAAAAAAAAAAGATTTAAATATCTTAACTAAAAAGTAATTTTAAGATGATTTATTTTGTTTACTTTATTTAAAGTAATTACTTGTTACAAGAAAAATATAAAATAGAAATATAAACTTTTTATATACTAATAGATTTTATATTTATTATCTTTTCATTCTCTGGATTTGACTCTCTAAAATTATTACTAATTAATAACAATAGTACTACGCGTGCCGTTACATCCACGGGGTTATTAAATTTTTCACGACCTCTACATTTTATTATTATTTTAAAATTATTTGTCGTAAATTATTAAAATCGTATTGTTATTATTATATTATATTAGAAGAAGATAATAGATTTTTTTACGATATTATATTAAAACCACATGTCACTAACATATTTTGTGGCTTACGTTACTCTTTCCCCCTTTTAGTCAAATCTCTTTGATAATATTTTTAATACTGAATACTTTTTCTTCTCTTTGACATATTACTTTAGCGATAACTAGGTAGGGTATTGTTTTTAATAATATTTTTTTATGTTTCAATATTGAACGATGGTTTTATTTTAAATTTAATTTCAAACATTTTATTAATATTAGTTTAATGGCATGTCAATGATCATATAGGACTCATATATATTTGTTTTGATCTAACTTTGATTTTTAATAATTTTTGTTTCATTTCGATGCACCTAAACTACATATTTTTCTTAATTTTTCTCTTTAAATTTCATACTAAAAGTCTAAAGAAAAATAATACTATTTTCATTATATTGATTGACTAATATTAACATATTTTATGGCTTAAGTTACTCTTTCTCCCTCTTAGTCAAATCACTTTTAATAATATTTTTAATATTGAATAAAAATTTTACTTTTTATATTTTGTTCTTTATGCTCTTTATGTTACTTTAACTATATGTCATAACTAGGTGGCATATTGCTTTTAATAATATTTTGTATGTTTTAATATTGAATATATATATATATATATATATATTATCCATAATAACTTTGATTTTTAAAATTTTTTGTTTCATTTCATGCTCCTAAACTACATATTTTTCTTAATTATTCTTTTTGAATTTCATACTTAAACTCTAACTAAGAAAATAATACTATTTGCATTGTAATACTATTTTCATTGTATTGATTGACTAATATTAACATATTTTGTGGCTTAAGTTACTCTTTCTCCTTCTTAGCCATATCACTTTTAATAATATTTTTAATATTGAATAAAAAATTATTTTTAGTTTTTGTTCTTTAGACATTTAATGTTACTTATACGATACATGATAACTAGGTAGTATATTGTTTTTAATAATATCGTTTATGTTTGAATATTGAATGAAAGTTTTATTTCTGATTTAATTTCATACATTTATTAATATTAGTTTATGACATGTCAATGATCATATAAGAAGACCATATATATTTTGATTTGATCCATAATAATTTTGATTTTTAATTACTTTTGTTTCATTTCGATGTTCCTAAATTACACCTTTTTTTCTCCTAAATTACATATTTTTTTCAACTATTCTCTTTGAATTTCACACTCAAAATCTAACTAGAGAAAAATAATATTATTTTCATTATGTTGATTGACTTATATTACTTTTCTAAATAAAATAAAATTTAAAAATTATATGTATAACTTTTCCTCACTTGTTAACATGTTATGAATGTAAAGTACTTATCCTTTAAATAATGTTATTGAGGACATCGAGAAATTGATAAATGTATCGAGATGTAGGAGATTATGAAAAGGAATAGAAAAAAAAGATTGTTCAAATAAACAAAGGGTAATAGAGAGCTCATTGATGAGTGCATTATGCATTGAATATAATCAATATAAGAATAAAGTTGGATCAAAAGAGAAGTTATCTTATGATAATTGCTGCACAACGAGAGAGGGAATGAGCATACTTGACGCAATGTGGATGATTTTAAAACAGTTATCATAATTTATGTAATTCTTTCCTATTTTATTTTGGTTAGAAAATGTGAAAAAAATATAAATAGGTATTCAAATATAAAATAAGAGTTACAAATGGATACAATTCAAACACTCTAAGAACACCTTGAATATGAGAAGTGCAAGTCCAAGGACGAATATTGCAATTTGGTTCATCACTTTTAATAAATTTCCTTTACTATTTTTTGTTTTATTCTGAATTATTTTAGTGTAATTTACATTCTTGCAATTACTTTAATTCATCTTCATCTTCATCCATGTTTACATCTTTTCCATTATCTCATTTTTCTTTTTATCACATGCCATTGCCTGTGGAGCTTTGGCTTTTAAAATCACCTCATATGCTTTAGTTTAGTTTTAGAGTAAACGAAACATATCAAAATACAGTGACAATTTAAAAGTTTGCCAACTTTAGACCCTCATTCTCGAAAAACTCTATCAACCTTTATACTTCAGTTTATTAAAAATTGATACCTAAAGGTTTGTTAAATTTTTTTCAAAATTCCTCTCTTTTTTTAATTACTTTATATGAGAGAAGAGGAATAGACCCCGATTGTTAAGAAAACCAAAACATAAAGACCTTTATGCTTTAGGTTCTGAATAAACAAGACCTAATGGATCTCCAAAGTTTTAAGTTTTTCGCTGAGGATAGAGTTTTAGGTCTCGTTTATTTTTAAAAACGAAGTCTATTGCCTTTTATGCTTTAATTTTACTAATAATTGAGGCCTAAAATTATGTCTAGGGTTAATAATCGGGAAAATTTTTATAGTGACCTTTATTTCTTCACGAAAGCACTTGTAGTTTCTTCTTCTTCTTCTTCTATTTCATGATTTATTCTTCTTCATCCTTGTCATTTCATCTTCTTCTTCTTTGTCATTTCTTTTTCTTTTTCATCGTCTTCTTTTGATTTTTTTGCATTTTTGTTGGAGTTCATGTATTCCTTGTGTTCTTTGTTGGTGAAGTTTTGGATTTTATGTTGCCATTGTTGTTCAGATACTATTACATTGTGGTTAGATTTATTAGCTTTCCAAAATACATCCAAAAATTGCATCTCCATTGTTACTCATGTTTCATGCTCCCAAGTTCCTATTATTATCTTAAAATTTTAGTTTTAGTATGAGCCTATAATGATTTTGTGTAACGAAAAAATTTAGTTTTGTATGTTAGATATGTGATTAATTATATACTTAAATATATTAATTTATTTTGTTTTATTTGAGATTGTTATTGCATTGAGTTAGCCTTAGTTTTCTGTTTGAGATTTAATACAAAATTATTTACTATCTCCAAGTTTTTTTTTGAAGAAATTGTAATTTCTAAAAATTAATATAAAGGAGACAATACTAATAATTTATATCTATTAAACCTTGAATTTTATGGTTGGATAATTCATACTAGTTGTTGCTTCGTCATTTGCTTCTTCAGCTCTTCCATTTGTTGAAAAATGAGTTTGTTTTATGCCAATATGGCATCTTGCATTTCGAGCTCTTGAATTCCTCTTTTAGAAGGTTGATTTATGTCATATTGGACTTGATGATCACTAGTGGCTAGTGATTCAATGATTGTGGTAGCCTCCTCAATACTCTTTATCATCATGGTTCCTCTTCAGGATAGGAATCCTTACATGAATCTTCTCCTTTATCCTTACAAGAATCCCCACTTTTACTAAAACTCTTTTAATCTTTGCTACTATATGTGTCATCATCCCTTGGAATCGTGGTCTTTTTTATAGGGCATTGAGATACAACATAACCTGTATCAAGACACTTGAAGCACTTAATATCACTAATGCAAGTATGTGATGATGTTCCTTCCCGTGACTTTTCTTTCTCCTTTTCTTTCCCTATGCTCCTAGATGATTCTTCTTCTAGTACTTGTGTACCCTCTCTCTTGTAGTCCTTCTTGCTAGAGTAGGTACTTTCTAAACCTTTTTTTTAATATTTGTTGTTCTACCTTTATAGAAATTTATACCAAGTCATTTAGATTTTGGTAAGGGAACAACTCTACTTTATTTATTGTGTTAAGATTGAGACCACTAAGAAACTTAGAGATGGTTGTCTCTTCTTGTTCTCTAATTCTTGCCCTCATCATATATAACTTCATCTTTTGTCTGTACTCCTCTACACTCATGCTATTTTGATGGAGTCTTTAAATATTTCCCATAAGCTCTTTATGGTAATAAGATGGAACGTGCCTCCTTCTTAAGACACTTTTCAAGTCATTCTAATATTGGACTTTAAGGAAATTAGTATGTCTCTTCTTCTTTTAAGGATGTCCACCAATACATACTAATAACACTTTTCTCTACTCACTAACTTGGTGGCAAGCAAAAATTTATTTCACCTTCATCTCCCAATCTATGTATGTTTCGACATCATATTTTCCATGAAACTGAGGAAGATCTATTCTAACTTCCAAAGGAGTGTGCTCATGTTCATGCTCTCTTGTGCCTTTTTAGTGGAGAAGGTTGGTAGTAGTTGTTAACTATTCTACTATCCTTCTTAAACTGTGTGATTTGTGTAGGAGTTTTGGAGTTTCTAGAGTGGCTCATACTCCTTGACTTCTCTTGTATTTTCTCTTTTTTAAAAAAAAATATAAGTTAATTAGAATGACAAGATGAGTTTCTCTGTCAATTTTCTCTTTCTCTTTCAAAATGGCCTCTTGTTTTCTCTAAACTTGCAGTGATTTTAGCTCTTAGGTTGATAAATGACCCTCTTTACTAGAGTGACTACCAAGTTGGTAAAAAAGATATCTAGACATGTTTATGCTTCTTGATTGATTTTAGAGTTAAACTTTTTCCTTCAAAGTTATTCCAAAAGAAACTTAAAGAAACAAATTGTTCAAATTTACTTTTAAGAAAGAGAGGTCACTAGTACTAAAATATCGTATAACGTCGTTGTTTTTTGGCCTCTCACGTCAAATTCGAGGTCGACATTATATTGGGAGATGTTAAATTGAAATTGAGTTTAAAAAATTCGACGTTAATCAAATTGACTTCTAATTTTGTTAACATTAGACGTTAAGCAATTTTTTTTTAATTAATTGTAATTCTTTTTTACAACTTTATGAGACCTGAAAAGCAGAAAAATAACAAATTTCAGTTTTTGGTTTTTTATAAAGCATGAACTATAAACGTGTAGTATAGTATCAACAACAAACAACAATAACAAACAACAAACAAGTTCAATCAAACAACAACAACAAAGAAGTTCAACCAAATAACAACAACAAAGAAGTTCAACAAAAAACAACAACAAAGAAGTTCAACAAATAAGTTCTTCAAAACGAAAACGAAAATGAAAACTAACCTTCAAAAGGTGGGTTCGTCGGAATAAAGTGTTTCTACCAGTGAGAGAGAAAGCAGAATGCGCATATGAAAGACAAGAACATGAAAATAGTGGGTCAAAACAAACAAAAGTTATACATAAAGTAGTTAATTAACATACATTTGTATCGAAGGAAAGATTACATGTGATGGTCGTCAAACTTCGTTCGAAAAAAGTTTGAGAAGAGAAGAGGGTCTCATGCACTAAGATAAAGTGAATGAATTTTCAATCTCTCGCTCAAATTAAAATGGGGAAACTTTTGGCTGAAAAATAATACGTCGAAGCTCCTACAAAATTTGACGTATTATATGTGGTTTAAAAGAAAAAAAAAGAATTAAAAAGGGGTTACTTTTTGGCTTCTGGTTGACAAATAATACGTCGAAGCCCTTACAGAATTCAACGTATTATTTGTTGTTTAAAAGAAAAAAGAAATAAAAATAGTGAATCTTTAGCTTTTGACTGACAAATATTACGTAGAACCCCTACAGGATTCGACGTACTATTGGTGATTTAAAAGAAAGAAAAAAGAGAATGATGTGCTGGTTTAAATAATTGCCATCATAGAACGTCGAATTGAATGGAACTTCGACGTTCTACAATTGCATTTATTTGCAAAAAAAATCACTGGTCATTTTTAATGTTGGCTATTCAGTGGTTGGACGTTGAACGCATGACGTTATACGTTGTTTCTGCACTAGTAGGTGAATAACTTGGGTTACTTAACAAGAAAGTCTTTCTTAATCAAACTTTACATCAAACACCAAACTTTTCAACGAGAACTTAAGGCTACTTCACACGCCGATATACAATTGAAGAAATTGAAATATCTTTCAAATTATTGAAAGTTGTCGTTCCTTGTGCATTATTGTTCTAGTTTATGCAAGCAGAAGAATATAAATAACAATTCTTAAACGAACTCTCAAATGATAATGTAATCCCTGTTATTTTTAATATGTAGAATGCATTTTGTATTTTGTTTATTCCTTTACGGACACTTATAAGGATCTGACTTGTAAAATTCCCCTTTTCTTCTCTTTCTTTTGTAAAAGACCTTTTTCAAGTGTTGTAAATTCGAAGTCTCGAACCAAAATAAAATAAAGAAAAAAGACTTGCATTCATAGAACCCAATAGAGCATGTTAATTCGAATGAAACTCTTACTTTATAAACCATAGAAAATTATAACATAGTGTACTATATGGTGTGGAAGATCGACTGAAAGTGGTCAGCAAGTCCAATAGGAAGGTGAGTAATTATTACATTACGCGTATTGCATTTGTGGCTAATCAACGAGTGATATTAGGCAGATTATGCTAGATATAAGGAAATTAGCAAATGATGAGGCACAAAATATATTGCATTAAATGGCATTCAATGACATTTAATGGGCTGGACAATTGCAAAGCCTATAAATATAGAACTAATGACCAGGTAAAGTCAGATTTTCTAAAATATATTAAGATCTCGGAGGACACCTCACTGACTTGAGCGTCGAAGTGTTTTCTTGCAGGTCACCCCTTGGTGAGCCGATCGGAGAAGGGGAGTTGAACCATTCGTTGTGCACTTGGGATGAAAGGAAACGCGAGGAGCGGCGACCATGAACCCGTATTCAACATAAACATTTGGCGCCCACTGTGGGGCCGAGGATTGCAGAGGAAAACCTACAGAAACCACAATGGCAGAGCAGCTCCAACTACAGGTACTTCAGGAGATGCAGGAATTAAGAGAGGAGGTAGCGGCTTTGAGAGCGAAGAGGAGTAGAGAACCAGGAGGGCGTTCGATCCAACAGTCGGTGAATAATGAGGCTGAAGGGCCTGGTCCGGAGGGTTGAGGAGAAAGCAGCCACATCGTTCAGAACGCAGGTAGAATGTTGCCCACAATGTGGAAAATGTGGCCCTTGAGAATCCTTTGGCACTGGTGGAGCATCCCGATCAGGCGGAGGGACTCCATCCTTTTACCACAACGGTCATGAGGGCGATAATGCCTAAGAACAAGATGCTACTAGCGATGGAGAAATACAATGGAACATCTGACCTAGTGAAGCATCTACGCTCTTTTGTAGATGTGATGGCAGTATATTCGTCGGATGACATGGTATGGTGTCGGGTATTTTTCCTTGTCATTGTAGGGAGAGGCTTTAGATTGGTTCCATTCATTGGAACCCTGAACGATCGATGGGTTTGATTCCTTGCGGGAAATGTTCAGTCAGCAGTTTGCGTGCACCAGAGCGGAAGACATGACATAGCTGGAATTGGTTAAGATGAGTCAGGGGAGAGAAGAAACATTGAACGACTTCATGGATCGTTTCAATAAAACGGTTTATCAAGTCAGAGACGTGGGGCCAAAGTATATCTTGAGGAGTTTGACCATGACACTAAAGTCAAGTCCTTTTGCTGACAACCTCTACGTCGAATCGCCACAGACGATGGGGGAACTGCATAACAGGGCTGCTAGGTTTATTTGTGTCGAACAAATGAGGGCTTTTCAGAAGAGTCGAAGGAGGTGATAATGCCACCCGCAAGTCAGAAGCTTGATTGGAGAGAAAAACGAAAGTTGCCAGGATTGGAGGAGAGGCAAAGAGGTCGACACGAGCAGCAAAAAAGGCACAAGTTTAGCAACTACACACCGGGGCACCTCGTACCAGGATATTTGAGGAGGCGATGCAAACCGAGCAGCGTCCCCCAAGACAGCAGCGCAACGTTTCGGACGGTGAAAAAGGCCAGTACTGTAGGTATCACAGGCATGCTAGCCATAACACAGAAGAATGCCTAGCTCTGAAGGACAAAATTGAGGAGTTGATAAGAATGGGACAGTTGAAAAAGTACGTACGGGATGGCACGCGAACGAAGTCGCCAAGAAGAGACCGTCGCCCAAACAAGAAGGCCGTTCGTCGGGACAAAAGCAAGAGTAGGGAGAGGCCTCTTAAGGGCCATATTAATACTATTTCAAGAGGTTTTGCGGGAGGAGGTTCTACCTCATCGGCAAGGAAAAGAAATTTGAGGGGGTTGAGGAGTGTGAATAACATAGAGGTAGCAAGACGATCAATGCCAAACATTACTTTCTTTGATAGCTTTCATGCCCCTGATCTTGATCAGGACGATCCAATGGTAGTAACGACATTCATTGCCCGATACAATGTAAGCAAAGTTCTCATTGACCAAGGTAGCTCGATCAATATACTTTATTGGAAAACCTTTCAAAAGATGGATCTGTCAGAGGATTTGATAGTGCCTTATAATGAGAAAATTGTGGGATTTGCTGGAGAGCGGGTGGACACCTGAGGCTATGTGGTCTTGAGAACGACATTTGGAACGGACAGGGGGACTAAGGAAATGAGAATACAATATCTGTTGGTGGAGGCAAATACACCGTACAATGTGCTGATCGGGAGGCCATGTTTGAATTCCTTTGGGGCCATTGTTTCCACACCCCATTTAGCAATGAAGTATCCTTCGATTGACGACACTATCTGCATGGTTAAAGCCGATCAGAAGATGGCTAGAGAATGTTATGTGGCAAGCTTGATAGTATGGTCGCTCGTCCACAAGCGTGAAGGTAAGGGCAAGGATGTTGCGTTAGCAGACTTGGACCCTCGAGTTGATATTGAGGAGATGATGGAGCCACAAGGGGGGACACGACTTTTTAGTCTGGGAAAATTGGAGGGGCAGAATACTTAGGTGGGAACTGGTCTGACAATTGAACAAGTTAATACTGTTGGTTTTTTATTGAAAAAGAACCATGATCTTTTTGCATGGGTGGCATCCGATATGCCCGGAATACACCCCAACATAATGTCACATAAATTGGAAATCTTCAAAGAGGCACACCCGGTGGCATAAAAGAAGAGAAGGATAGGAGAAGAAAAGCGTAATGCGGTGGACGTGGAGATTAAAAATTTGTTGGAGGCTTGGTTTATCAGGGAGGTTAAATACACCACTTGGTTAGCAAATATTGTTATGGTAAAAAAGTCAAATGGATAGTGGAGGATGTGTACTGACTTCACAGACTTGAATAAAGCCTGTTCTAAGGATTCCTACCTGTTGCCTAGTATTGATGGTTTGGTAGATGGAGCCTCAAGATACGCCATACTCAACTTCTTGGATGCCTATTCGGGATACAATCAGATTCCAATGTATCACCCGGACTGTGAAAAGACTGCTTTCATCACGGAAAAGTCCAATTACTATTATGATGTCATGCCATTCGGGCTCAAGAATGTAGGGGCAACGTATCAGAGGCTGATGGATAAGATTTTCCACCAGCAGATAGGGAGGTGCATGGAGGTCTATGTAGATGATATGGTGGTGAGGAGTCGGTCAGTCGAGGAACATGTTAGGGACTTAGCCGAGATATTCGGGCAAATCAGGAGATACAGCATGAGGCTAAATCCGACAAAGTGCACCTTTGGTGTGCTTGTGGGAAAATTCCTAGGCTTCATGCTAACTGCGCGGAATCGAGGCCAATCTCGATAAGTGTAAGGCGATTCTGGAAATGTGAAGCCCCTAGAACTTCAAAGAAGTGTAGCGTTTGGTGAGGCGTTTGATTGCCTTGTCATGCTTCATTCCAAGGTTGGTCGAATGGGCAAAACCGATTATCACCATAATGAGAAAGAACTCGTCATCTAAATGGGATTCAAGCTGCAAAGAAGCCTTCGTGGAGGTGAAGAAAATTTTGGCTAGCCCACCAATCATGGGAAAGCCAGATGACGGGAGTGACTTGCAGATCTACCTAGCGGTTACCGAAACTATAGTTAGTGCGGCCCTAACGCATGAAACACCAGATTTCAAACTCATTTACATGGTTAGCAGGGTGCTTAAGGAGATAGAGGTGAGATATAAACAGATTGAGAAAGTTGCTCTGGCATTGTTGACTGTGTTGCACCGTCTAAGACCTTATTTCCAGAGCCACCAAGTCGTAGTGCGAACCGAAAATCCCATTGCAAAAATACTAAAGAAGCCCGACTTAGCTGGTCGAATTGTCGGATGGTCGTTAGAGTTGTCAGAATTTGGGTTGCGTTTCAAACCTCGTGGGTCGGTACGGGGCCAACATTTGGCAAAGTTCGCATCAGAGTTGTTACCGAACGAAGAAAAGGCCTTACAACTTTGGAAGCTTTTTGTTGATGGATCAGCCAGTGGAAAAGGAAGAGACGTTGGAGTAGTCTTGGAGGGACCAAACGGGTTAGTGGTGGAACAATCGTTCATCTTTCAGTTCAAGATCAACAATAACCAGGCTGAATATGAAGCCTGATTGCTGGATTGGAATTGGCCCAAGACTTGGGAGCGGAGTATGTGGAATGTCGAACGGATTCATAACTAGTGGTTGGGAAAATGAAGGGAGACTTCCAAATCAAGGACGATCACCTGCTTCAATATTTCCACAGAGCCACAAACTTAACACAACAGTTTAAAATTGTCGAAGTAACACACATCCCTTGGGAGGAGAAAATGAGGGCGGACATTTTGTCGAAGTTATCCAAGGACAAAGATAGGGGGCAGTTGACATCAATAGTACGGCAGATCATGACAAAACCCACTATAGACTGCATGTCAGTATCGGTGGAGCCCGACTAGGAGGATTGGAGGTATGAAATCATGATGCGAATGAAGGAGCAGGAGGAAGGATAAGGTATTTCGACAAAGGATTCAAAGCGTATAGCGTGCTACGTTTTGATCGGTGAAGAGTTGTACAAACGGGGATTTGTAATGCCTTTACTTAAATTTCCCAAGAAGAGGCGGAATATGTGTTGAGGGAGCTACACGAAGGTGTATGTGGTATACATACCGGCAAGAGGGCTTTGAGAGCTTGGGTGTTAAGAGCAAGGTATTTTTGGCCCACTTTGGAGAAAGACTGCAATGACTTCGTTTGTAAGTGTCTCAAATGTCAAAAGCATGGCAACATGCAGAACTTACCGACTACCGAGCTTCATATCCTTACATCCCTTTCGCCATTCGCCCAAAGGGAAATGGATATCGTGAGACCTTTCCCGACCGGCAGAGCACAAAAAAAGTTTCTTTTGGTAGTTGTCGATTATCTCACCAAGTGGGTCGAAGCCGAACCACTTGCTACCATTTCTGCAGCGCAGTTACAAAAATTCGTATGGAGAATCATGTGTCGTTTTGGCTTGCCGAAGATCATCGTCACGGACAATGGAAGATGTTTTATAGACAGGAAGTTAGTAGAGTTTTATCGAAGCTTAAGCATAAAACATGTAACAAACTCTGTAAAACACCCTCAAACGAATGGTCAAGCAGAAGCAGTGAATAAAACAATCGTTAATGAGTTAAAGAAGCATCTTGGTGAAAGCAAGGGTGCATGGGTGGATGACCTTCTGGAGGTGTTGTGGAGATATCGGTGCACACCGCACAGAACAACTGGGGAAACGCCTTTCAAATTAACTTACGGCATGAATGCCATGTTATAGGTCGAAGTGGGCGAGCCAACCATAAGGAGAAAGATGGCTGACCTAAACATCAATGAGGAACAATTAAGAATGAATTTGGAGACCCTTTAGGAAAGGCGAGACATAGCGGTTGTTTACGCTGAGGCCCGAAAAATGTTAGTAGCTCGACGATACAACACGAAGGTCAAATTTCACCAATTCAGGGAAGGTGACTTGGTCTGGCGAAAAACTAGACAGTCTAGGAAAAATCATTCTCACGGGAAACTGGCAGCAAATTGGGAAGGCCCCTTCAGAGTAAAGGAAAATTTCAACAATGGAACATACCGACTAGAGTACCCAAACAACAAAATTATTCCTAACACTTGGAATTCGTTGCACCTTAAGTTTTATTTAAGTTAAGTGTTAATGTATCTCCATTTATTATCAATAATATCAGGTTTTACTACCCATAATTTTATGTTGCAAGTCTTAACTAACAATTATTGTTCCCGAGCAACCATGCAGAGACGCTCAACTATGGTCTTCTAGTGACCAGCTCACTAGCAATCCTGGGCGGCCAAGTGACCAACGCACTAGTGTCTTCTAGGGATCTACTCATTAGCCATCTCGGGCAGCCATCAGAAGATGCTTAACTATGGTCTTCTAGTGACCAGCTCACTAGCAATCCTGGGCGGCCAAGTGACCAGCGCACTTGTGTCTTCTAGTGATATACTCACTATCAATCCCGGGCGGCCATGTGGAGACACTCAACTATGGTCTTCTAGTAACCAGCTCACTAGCAATCCTTGGCGGCCAAGTGACCATCTCACATGTGTCTTCTAGTGATCTACTCACTAGCAATCCCGGGCGACCATCTGAAGAGGCTCAACTATGGTCTTCTAGTGACCAGCTCACTAGCAATCCTTGGCGGCTACCTGAAGACGCTCAACTATGGTCTTCTACTGACCAGCTCACTAGCAATCCTGGACGGCCAAGTGACCAGCTCACTTGTGACTTCTAGTGATCTACTAACTAGCAATCATGGGCGGCCATCCGAAGACGTTCAACTATGGTCTTCTAGTGACCAGCTCACTAGCAATCCTGGGCGGCCAAGTGACCAGCTCACTTGTGTCTTCTAGTGATCTACTCACTAGCAATTCCGGGCGACCATCTGAAGATGCTCAACTATGGTCTTCTAGTGACAAACTCACTAGCAATTCTTGGCGGCCAAGTGACCAAATCACTTGTGTCTTCTAGTGATTTACTCACTAGCAATCCCGGGCGGCCATCTAAAGACGCTCAAGTATGGTCTTCTAGTGACCAACTCACTAGCAATCCTGGACGGCCAAGTGACCAACTCACTTGTGTCTTCTAGTGATCTATTCACTAGCAATCCCGGGTAACCATCTGAAGACGCTCAACTATGGTCTTCTAGTGACCAGCTCACTAGCAATCCTGGGCGGCCAAGTGACCAGCGCACTTGTGTCTTCTAGTGATCTACTCACTAGCAATCCCGGGCAGCCATCTGAAGACACTTAACCATGGTCTTCTAGTGACTAGCTCACTAGCAATCCCGGGCGGCCATCTGAAGACGCTAAACCATGGTCTTCTAGTGACCAGCTTAGTAGCAATCCCGGACGGCCAAGTAACCAGTGCACTTGTCTTCTAGTGATCTACTCATTAACAATCCCAGGCGGCCATGAGAAGATGCTTAACTAAGGTTTTCTAATAAGCTTACTAGTATTTCCGTGCGAATAAAAGGTAGCAACGTAATCGTGATATCTAGCGAAGACTTCTTAGACATTCAGAAATAAAGGCAAAATGAGTAAAACGGAAGCGAAATAAAGTTACTTCATTCATAAGCGAAAGTTCTTACATCAAAAGGAACAAGTCAAGGAGGAGCTAAACTAAGAAAATATAAAGGCTAAACATTAGCATGGGCAGATTCCCCAACTTTTGCGACAGCATCAGGGGGGAGGATCTCGTTCAGAGGCATTCCCTCGGTTTCCGAGAGAGAAATAACAATTAATTCCTCATTCACCACGTCTTTCATAATGTCGAAGTAAGGAAAATTAAGAGGAACTTTGAAGAAGTAATGGTACTGAGCTATACCTTGCTCGAATCCTCAGAACCGCTCATGGCATACTTCATCACCCAAGGCTTTGTTTTCAGCTGTCATCTTCGCTTGGGTAGTAGCAAGGGCATCTCTCTCCTTAGTAAGATCAACGATCTGGATGGCACTTTTTTGGAGATCCAATTTCAAATCGTCATTAACTTTCTAAAGCTGTCGAGCGGTAGTTCGAGCTTTGGCCAAGGTTGCAGAAGCCTTCTGTCATTCATCCTCAGCCATCTTTTGAATCTCTTCAACGCGCCGAGTCAAGTTTTCATTGGATTTTTTAGCCTTCTCTAATTCCAATAAAGCAGCTTCAAACTCTTCAGCAATTATAGACTTAGCAGAGCCGACTGCATAAGCTAAACACAGGTTGGATCGAACGTTCAGCTCGTATGCCAGGTCTACCACTTCACCGATTGTCATCCCATGGAAAAGTTTCTTCTCCTCGGGATTAAGGCGATACTCTAAGCGGTCAGCTAAGTCCACAGTTGAATCGAATGACCCAGCCAGCAAAGGACCTTCAGGAACTTTCCTTCTTTTCTTCTTACCCGAAGACACGGACTTATCCTTGACAACTTTTCTTTTTTCTCCGCCTTGAAGAGAAGCTTCATCCTCAACCTGAACGGTTGAGGGAGTGGAGGACGGCGATGAGTAGGGAGCTATTTTAAAAGCAAGATTTACCGTACGAGGAGCTTTAGTCGCGTCCGGTCAAGAAGGAATAACAATTGATCGCGCGGGTCTGGAGGAAGTTCCCGCTCCGGTTTTCTTCAATTCTGCTTCTTTTCAAGACATCATCAATAAGAAGGCCTTGTTTTTCTCCATCTCCTCGAAGATATCTGAACGTCAGAAAAAACTCGTAAGTTACAAATGACAATTATAACAGAAAATTATGAAACCTTACCGAACACTCTAGAACATAGAGAGTTGGAACCCGAAAGCCCAATGAGAGCCCGCGACGAAGTCTTTCGGGGTAGCTGATCTATCAGGCTGACTATCTCTAACTCTTCAGGGGTCATGGAGGATTTCGCTCGGGAAACAACCTTTTTGGGATGCTCGGTCCAATAGAAGGGAAATTTTGGTTGCCCATCGTCTAGATAAAAGCTAGACAGACCTTCCTCTTTTATCGATACCTTGAAAAATCTGGTCTTGAACTCCTTATAAGAGGAATTGAATGGCGTAAACAATTGTTTACCCTTCACAAGAGTCAAAGAAACCCAAGATTTATTCGCCTGCGGGATAGCACGGAAGAAATACAGGAATGCTGCTGACCTGGGTGTCAAAGCAAGTGCAGTACAAACCACGACAAATGCTTGCATGTAACCCCACCCGTTCGGGTGTAGTTGGGTCGGGGCTACATTCAAATCACGTAATACACTCGATTGAAATTCAGTGAATGGTAAGTGACACCTAGGTCTTGAAACAATGTGCTATAAACATAAAAAAAGTCAGTATTGTGCCCTTCCCGCCCATGGCAAGCGCGTTCATTCGATCGGCACACCGTTAACAGGATGCTATCGACATCTTTTGCAGTAGATACAATGTTAACCCTACTAGCGAAGTACTCTAATGAAGTACTGGTAACGTAATAGGGCGCATACATGCCTACCTCATGTAGAGCCCAGTCGTATCCATTGACGGGGGGAGGGGAAGCAGAATATCTCCATTCCCTAGCAGTGTCAATCTCGAGCACAATATTTGCCTCTTCAACTTCCCGGTCACTGGCCTCAGCTGAACCTAGGATTGAGGACCCTATGAAAGTAGTGGGCTCTTTTCCGCCATCAGCGTACCCCTGACCTTCGCCGACGGCTTCATCAGATGAGAAAGGTGAAGAAGACATGATTACCTGAGAGGGGTTCTCTTGGAAGTTTAGCGGTGAGGAAAATGAGAAAGACGAAGCAATCATGGCGGTTCTGATCACCTTTTATAGTGTGACTGGACATTTTCAAGAGTCCATCGTGGCCATTCGTCATGGCGAGATCAAACGGCCAGGGATGCGAGACTTTTCATATTTCAGATGGCACGAATCCCACGATCGCACGTGCCCCACGATCAACGGACACGACCACCACCATTGATCCCCTTCGCGCTCTTTCTAAAACCACGCATTTCAAACCCTTCATGCCTACATAGTCGTTCGGGCTTGGGGGGCTTGTGTACTATATGGTGTGGAAGACCGACCGGAAGTGGTCAGCAAGTCCAATAGGAAGGAACCGATCGGCAAACATTCAGTGGCATTAATGGGTAATAAAGGTGAGTAACTATTACATCACGCATATTGCATTTGTGGCTAATCAGCGAGTGATATTAGGCAAATTATGCTCGATATAAGGAAATTAGCAAATGATGAGGCACAAAATATATTGCATTAAATGGCATTCAATGACATTCAATGGGATGGACAATTGCAAAGCCTATAAATACATAACTAATGACCAGGTAAAGTCGATTTTCTTAAATATATTAAGATCTTGGAGGACACCTATCTAACTTGAACGTCGGAGTGTTTTCTTGCATGTCACCCTTCGGTGAGCCGATCGGAGAAGGGGAGTTGAACCATTCGTTGTACACTTGGAAAGAAAGGAAAAACATGGAGCGACAACCTCAGACCCGCATTCAACATAAACACATAGCTAAAATGAATTATATTAAAATAGAACTATGTACTGATTTCTAAAACAAAATCTAGCAAATTTCAATCAAACACTATTAAATATTGGATTTTAAAATTCATAGAAATTTCAACAAGAGAAAATTTTCAAACAACAGCCCCATTAAATAAGAGTTTCCTCCATCATAAAGCTTTAAATATTATAGCCATTGCACATTAATACAGAAGAATGTCCCATAACTTTATAACGAACATTTGAAAAGTGCCGAATAATTTGATACAGAATAATTTTTATTATTAATATTTCAGTTCCATCTCACCACTAGAATATTCAAAACCTTTCTAGACGAGAAATAACTAGTTATAACAAACACAATTCCTAGATCTTAGAGAGAGAGCATGATGACAGAGTAAGGAGAAAGCACAATTCTGTAAAGGTTTACTGAAACCCAGCGTAGATTAAAGGTAAGAATTCTCCTTCCTATAGTTTTCCTTTAAACAAAGGTTACCATATAACAAAGGAATCACTTGCATAGTTCCCAAACTCCACTCAAAATGTTTGAGTTGGAGATCTATCAGCAAAAGATATGACTGAAATAGAATATATAGATGAGTTTAAACCTCTCCCAATACTTGATTTTGTGAGGTTCCGTTTAAAGTTCATTTTTTACTTTGGTATACTAATCTATACTAGTGAGATTTATTGGACTTATTATATCTTAGGAAAATGATACTTGAACAACTTCATTTGACAACATTTAGACACGGGACACGTGTCTAAATGTGAGCGGTCCACGTTTTTAATGAAAAAGTTGTTCAAATCTGACGTTGCAAGGGCCGGGCAGGGGTTAGAAGTTGCGTTTGAAATTTGAAATTCATTTCCAACATTGTAGAGAAAGAAGCAGCGCGAACATTCAGAGGGAGGCTGTGACCTAGAGAGAGAGGCTGAGAGTTGGAGAAAGGGGGTTCGAGCGAGAGAGAGACGGAGTGCTTGCCGGAGTGCCGGCGGACAACGTTGAAGGTCGTGTCGGAGATATTCAACCCGTCCAGTCGGTTTCGTTTCACGGCCGTCGCAGCTCCGACGTCGACCGCTCGAAGTGAACACGTCATCGTGTTCTGTCCGTTCCGGCCTAGCGACTTAGAGGCACGTTCAAGGTGTCGCTTCGTCCCAGCTGCTCCGGCCCTGTCCCGGAGTGCCGCCGGAGTGCTGCCGGAGCATCGTCGGAGTGTCGCCGGAGTGTGGATTGTTTGGTGGACAAAAAAGAGGGGTTTTCCGGGTTGTCAGTCCCACCCACACCTTAGGCAATCGTCTCTGTTCCAACCGCCACACGTCGTCTTCACTCAAGGTTGGTTTTTTTTTTGTTTTTTCAGTGGAATGAATGTTTAATACATGGATGATGTTGTTTGTGGATGGATTTGGTTATGTATGATACGTCTCCCAAGTGGATTTTGTTGTGTTACTGATTTGTATACATGTTCTTTGGTTAATCTTACATTGTTCTTGTAATTTTGTTGGATTGGTAGTCATGGATTGCACAAAAGAAGAAGGTTACAAGAATGTAAGTATATTTAATATTATCAAAACTTATAACTTTCTTTGAAAATAGGGTATGATGGTTTTATTGTTTGAAAATGAATTATAGTTGCGGTTGCGGGCATGGAGTGACACAAAACCGATAGTGGACCTTAATTCTATACTACACCAAAGTGATAGGACACGTATCGATGGATTCTTTCTCCTTGTGGCTGACCTTCTTTTTCCAGTAACCAGTCTCTATTTCTCCTCCCTCCTTGGATTGATCTCTCTTGTTCCTATGAAAAAAACCGATCCTCTCCTCCCTTTTTCGTAACCTTTAGTAAGTGCGTTCCCGCCCCCTTTCTTGGTGAGTCTCCCCTTTTCTGTAAAATCCTCTTCTCCCAGCATCGAGAGTGTTGTAGTGGTGTAGCAGGCTTTACAGATGGAATCTGTACAGAGGTGCAAGATGGGCACTCGTGTATGACAACCCAAAAGTGAAAGTGCCAGCAAAAAAAATGATTCTCTCTTTCAGAAACCCATACTCAGCCAAAAAATATTCTCTTCTTGCAGAAACCCATACTGTGAGTGGACATTTTCGGAGGACGGTTAATGGCAGACATTTTTGGCAGTTGAAAGTGGGAATCCTCGTTGTAATGCTCAGACAAATTTAAAAACAAATTTAAAAACGCAGCCACCACTACTTTTGGCGCTCGGGCAATACGGGATCTGCTACCGAACGCTGTATGACGAACGACCATACACAAACCTCTGATCCAGGTCGAACGCTTAAGAGTTACCAAAACGCCAAAACCGAGCGTTAAAATCACTAGCATATCAAAATGCCAAAACCGAACGCTCACCACCTAAAAACAAATATGATCAAACATTATTAAACCGGATACCACTGGGACGAACGTTTTGCACCCTGGCCGAAAGATCACAACACATGACCGATCGGTATCACATCAGCACCTAACCGAACAGTATCAAATCAAAGCCTGACCGAACGGTACCAGATTAACACCTATTATATACTGTTTGGAAGTACGCCCATCAAGATCGAACGTTCAACTGAGAGTAAGCATACCGAACGAGCGTTCACATAATGTGACTGAACGCTATTTTGCTGAGCAATGAACGCTCAAAACCGAACATTGAAGAGAAACATCATGGAGACCGAGCGTTCAAATGAGAATTCACCAAGACCGAACGTTCAAATGAAGACCGAACGTTCACTAAAACACTATGACCGAACGGTTGAAGCTGAGAATTGCCAAACGTCGTAAAGGAATGAATGGACGAACGGTCGAATAAGGCAAAGGACGAACGGTGGAGGACGAACGCTCTTTTTTTTATTGTTATGTTTTAATTTTATTTTTATTTTATTTTTTTATTTTTATTTTACACTCATGAATAAAACAAATCTATTAGTCAATCCGGACGAAATTGGGTGTTGACAATTATCAGTTTAAATAGATTTAAAATATCCTATCTTAAATTGTTTAAAAATTGGATTTGATACAGTGCTGCTTCAACTTTCTATACCTGAAAATATAAAATTAATATTAGAGAACGACCCAAGCTGGATGCAGTGCTGCTTCAACCTCTCATTCCAAGCTCTCCAAAGACGTTCCAAGCGAAACCATTTGCAGCTGGATGTGTACGTACGCGGTGGCTAGTGAACGTGCGCCTCCAAGTTGGCAGTTGGATGCAGTCCTCCTATCTCCAAAAGCAACGTTCCAAAGACCAAGAGCCAAAGGTGAGAGAGTCCGTCTGAGAAGTATATGGCAGCTGGATGTGTACTGAGGTGTGGGCTAGGTGCAGTTCTCCTCTCTCAAGGCAACGTTCTCCAAGAAACAAAAACAATATGAGAGAGTTCTCCCGTCCCCATCTGCATGCTGAATGTCGTCCCCCTTTCTTCCAGAGCCCCTGGAAGAAAGATGAGAACCTAGAGTTGTTGTTGGAGAATCTCCCTGCTCCTGGCCGTCCACCTTCTATTGTTCTCCACCTCTCTTACAAAAATAATTTCTCCACTCCTCTTTTCAGAGAATTCCTGAACCAAAGTGGCAGCAAGCGTGCAGCTATTCTTTCTGCATTTCTGGAGGTGGCAGTTATCAGTCCCCGAGCGTGAATGAGTGCAACCTCTTTCTTTTCTATTTTCTTCCTCCGGACCATGCTGGATGTGTTTGTTATTCTCTTGGGGCGTCAGTGTGCAAGCCATGCGTCTTCTAGTTGAACCAAAGAAAATAATATCTCCCACGCTTCTTGTATGTTCTGCTGCCTCCAACGTGTAGTGTGCTTCTTGTTCCAAAATGGAATGCACCGTGTCCAGCTCTACATCACGTGTACACCACTTCTTGCTTTCTTCTGTTTTCTCTTCGGCTGGAGTGCTACATTCCCTTCTTCCGTGGGCCTCATTGCCTTGGTGCGGGATGTGTGATCTTGTGTTGGACCATGGCTTCACTAAGCTGGACAAGCATCAGCTGTTTGGACCGAGTGCACCCTCCCAGCTCAAGTGAATTAGTAGCTGCTTCCTTAAATTGCCAAAGCCCAATTGTCCAATGTGAACCGTGGCAGCTGCGTGTGTTTATTTCCAGTCAGTCTGCTACAATTTGAATGTAATAATGCACTTTTGTTTCTCCAACAATTCGAATAAAATGTGAATCAGTGTGCTACAGTTCTACACTTTTAATGATTCCATGTGATAACCCATGTGTCATGTCCATAGTATCAATCACCACATATTTAATTCATCCAACAAATACTATTAACAAACCACCTCCATCATACATAAACAACATTCCACCGTCATCGAACAAGTCATATTTTTACAGCTTACAAACAACATATCATACATAACCAAAATCATCCACAAACAACATCATACATAGATTAAAGCTTCATTCCACTGAAATAAAACAAACGAACCTTCAGTGAACACAACGTGTGCCGGTTGGAACACACAGGAAGAAAAATGTGTGGGTGGGACTAACAACCCGGAAAACCCCTCTTTTTCATCCACCGTACAGTCGCCACTCCGGCGGCACTCCGACGGTGAATGCAAAGGTCCGGCACAGGGAGGGAAGCAGGTGGGATGAAGCGAGACTCAGAACGCGCACCTAGTTCGCTGGGCCGGAGGGAAGACGACGCCGTCTTCGGTTCGTTCGCCAACGTCAGAGCTGCGGCGACCGTGAATCGGAACCGGCTGGAGGGGTTGAGGACCTCCGACGGCCTTCAACGTTGTCCAGCGGCACTCCGGCAAGCAATCCGTCGGACCTCTCTCGCTCGAACTCCCTTTCTCCAACTCTCTCGGGCTCTCTCTCTAGGTCACAGCCTCCCTCTGAATGTTCGCGCCGCTTCTCTCTCTACAATGTTGGAAATGAATTTCAAATTTCAAACACAACTTCTAACCCCTGCCCGGCCCTTGCCACGTCAGATTTGAACAGCTTTTTCATTAAAAACGTGGACCGCTTACAATTTGGACACGTGTCCCGTATCTAAATGTTGTCAAATGAAGTTGTTCAAGTATCATTTTCCTATATCTTATTATATCATCCACTATCTGACTAACCATTCTCAATTGAAAAGTTGTGTTAAAGATCCCACGTCTCAGATATATGACCAAAATAGAGTCTATCTAGTTGCTTGGTTGCAGGCCTATTTTGGCACCCACAACTTTCTAATCCCAGGTTTTAAATAAGAATGTGTTTGAAATCTTACGTCCTCTAGATATGACTAAAATAGAATATATAAATGCAAACTTTACATGTTTTGTAAGGTTGAGTTAATGATAAAATCTACTTTCTAATATTCTAGTTCTCTACTCACTCTAGTCTCTAATTATTTAGATACAATCCCCCATTGTTTACAACTTCATCTGCCGAACAACCAACCCAACAACTCCTTCCCGATCAACTATAACTATTCCAATTTCCAACTGTCTTACCTTCCGGTTCATCTGGGTGTACACTGTCCTCACTTTCTTTTCATTCTTCCAGGTTCTACAACTACTCAGATGTAAAGTACTAAAGTTATAATGGTTTAAGAACTGGATTGAATGCCTACCAAAGGATCTATCAGTTGACCTTTTAGATTGGAAAAATAATTAACATTACTAAGATGAAAAAATAACATAATATCGGCTTATAGCTAAATTTTTAAAAATAACTCCAAAAAAACAAGAGATCCATAATCCCATTTGAATAAAAATGGATTCTACCATAAATTTAGAATTCCATTTCTAAAAGGTGGGTTTTGCAGGAATTCCACTATGCTAAAGCACCATGGCTTCCATTTAACAACAATTAATATGAAATGCATATAGCCTAACTAATCTACTTGAGTAGTGTTAGAATAGGTATTAAATATAGGTAGGAAGTAGCTGTATTGGAAAACTTCTATATGAGTTCTACCTAACTATGTACGTAAGACTCTAGTTTGATCTTCGCTCTTCCCTATAGCCATTGTATCAGAAATCTATCAATATAAATATGAGAACATACGAAAGGAGTGATTAATCTCTCAAATTCATTATCTATTCCTTTATATTTTTCTCATGTAGTAGCATTTTCATCCATCATTGGGTTTTCTTACTAAGTGCATTAATCAAAACAAACACATCTTTAGTTTAAAATTATTTCAAGGTAACTACATTAGAGAAGCTACCGCTATCTGTCAAGTGAACAACACCAAACTTTAATATGAGGATCCCAATGGTATTGGCATTTGGCACAAGATTGAGGAAACCCCTTTTAAAAGTATTCTCATAGTAAGCAATTAATTTCAACAAACACGAATCCATCTTCAGCAATAACCTTAGCAGAATTAAAGTGAGAAAACAATACAAACGAACCCACTGGGGGCAAAAATCTTACTGTTAAACTGGAGGTAAGCATGGAGTTACGAGCTAGGGCAAGAGAAACCAGGTTGAAAAGACAACATTTATCAGTGTTATTTTCTCTTACAAAGACAGACCGTTTGTTCTCATAGCAGCAAGGATAATCTAGGAGTAGCTTCGGTTGTAATTATTGCTTTGATACAACTACCTTATTAATGTGTATTAGAAACTAAGTCGGACTAGGACATAATGACAATGTGTTTAAGCTGGCCAGGCCAATCATCAGATATCCATCAAATAAACTTACAATTATGGGGATTACATAAATACAGTCAAGTGTAATCACCATATCCATGATAAGAACAGAGAAAGCATGATTGATAACAGTCTGAATTTGAAGCATCAAGAGCAGGAAAAAAACAAACTGAGATTTGAAACAAATTGAATAACCTTTTATCTATCAAGTACATAAATAATAGATTTTACATGACAGCCACTAAAGTAAATAAAACCCTACATACGAGGATGCCAATAAGCTTGCCATTCAAGGAGACAGCGTAGTAAAGAATCATGAATTGGCAGTTACAAAAAAAGATAGCATAATTTATACCAAATACCTGTAAACAAACATACACTTGAAAGGAAATATGAAATCGTCCTACGTGAAAATAATTTCAGCTTTCCTCCCTTTATTTACTAACTTCATTACTTTTTACGTTGGTCTCTGAATTGACTTGCATCTCAAGCAATTTCTGTTGCTCCTCTTCATTTTCCTGTTCACTCGCCTGTTTTGCAGCCTTCGGCTTGCTTGCTGATTGCTGATACAGAATCCCACCCAGCATACAAATCAGAAGACCCACTGTACCCACCCATGAGGAATGCTTGTCCCATATTACCAAATTGATAATAACCGTTAACAACTTGTTCACTATACCAAGGACAGTAAAACCTGTGGCAGAAATTGCCCTGCGACAAGAAAATCCAAAGAAAGAGATTGCCAGACCAAACAGACACGACAATCCCACTGGCAAAATGACTTGGAATGTGTGCCAATCAGACTCTTCTTGGATCTCATGCTTAATCTTCTTTAGCTCACCCATAATCAGCAGCTCCAGGGGAAAAAGCAGAAGAGCCTCAAGATTATTGTACAGCACAAGGCCCCACGTGTTCAAGCCAATGGTCATAACCACATGCTTTATGTAAACAAAATCTATGGTCATGCTAACCAAGTAGGCCAATGCCCAGGTGTAAGCCATGAAAGTAAACTGATAATCTGTGAGCACATAGAGCACACTGCCGGCAAAGATTGTGGCCAGGGAGGCCCACGTCTTCCCGGACGGCCACGGCTGGTGCAGGAACAGCGTCTCCCCTACCGCAACAAACAAAGGCACAACAGATCGGAACACTATGAATGTGTCAACATTGGCATGGAGGAGCAACTCACTATTGGTGAAAAGCGACAAGTAAAATATTATTGCCGCCGGCAAAAACCGCCACATTGTGAAAAGCTCAAGGGGGTCATGCTCCAGGAGCTTCATCCGGCCGCAGAGGAAGACCCCGGCGGCGCTGGTGAAGTACTGCAGGGCGGTCAGGGCACCCGGGTAGGGGAATTTCATCACTGCCCATTTGTTGATTATGGAAAGCAAAGAAGCAGATAAGCAATACCCAGCAGCAACACCATACACTGAAATTTGATGCACCAATGCAGTGTACCAATTTCCTTCACCATTACTCGAATTCACATTCACATTCACACCCTTTTGAACAGTGGGATTATCACTAGGGTTTTCCACGTCAGTTGCTTTAGACATCTGAACAGACTCCAAAATCACGCGTTATTGATGCTAACATTCAACACAAATTTATGCCTGAAAATGAAATCTGTTCTAAGTGTGAGCCAGAGTATAATGCGAATAGTGAATGGAATCAAAGGGCACGATGTGATGCATTGCAAATTGCAGCAAAGGATCGAAGAAAGTCAGAAAGGGGCTTACCAGAATGGAATCACGCACACCACAAAACCCCCTTCTTTTCTACTTCTTCTTGTGTTTCCTTTTAATCTTTTCCTCTTCACTTGATTCATTCCTGGATTTCTTCTCCTAAATTTATTATTAATTAAAAGCAATAAATTACCCGTGCCGTTACGTCTAAGGGTTATTAAATTTTTCACAACTTGTAGCTTTTATAGTTATTTTTAAATTATTTGTAGTAAATATTAAAATGGTATTGTTATTATCATATTATATTAGAAGAAAATAATAGATTTTTTACACTACTATATTAACATCACATGTCACTAACATATTTTAGGACTTAAGTTACTCTTTCTCCCTTTTAAACATATCGCTTTTAATAATATTTTTTTAATTTTATAATATTGAATAATTTTTTTTATTTGTTCTTTAACATTTTTATTAATGTTACTTTAGTTATCTGTGATAATTAGGTCGTATATTGTTTTTAATATTACCTTTATATGTTTTAATATTAAATGAATGTTTTTTTTTATTCAATACATGACCTAATAATAGATTTTTCACACTTATATATATTAAAATCACATGTCACTAACATATTTTATGGCTTAAGTTACTCTTTCCCCTTTTAATCATATCGCTTTTACTAATATTTTTTAATTTTATAATATCGAATAATTTTTTTTTATTTTGTTCTTTAACACTTATTAATGTTAATTTAGTTATATGTGATAATTAGGTAGCATATTATCTCCCTTTTAAACATATCGCTTTTAGTAATATTTTTTAATTTTATAATATTGAATAATTTTTTTATTTTGTTCTAACACTTATTAATGTCTGAGAAAATTAGGTAGCATATTGTTTTTAATAATACCTATATGTTTTAATATTGAATTAATGTTTTATTTTTTATTTAATACATTACCTAATAATAGATTTTTAACACTACTATATTAAAATCACATGTCACTAACATATTTTATGGCTTAAGTTACTCTTTCTCCCTTTTAAACACATCGCTTTTAATACTATTTTTTAATTTATAATATTGAATATTGTTTTTTTATTATTTTGTTCTTTAACATTTATTAATGTTACTTTAGTTATTTGTGATAATTAGGTAGCGTATTGTTTTTAATAATACCTTTATGTTTTAATATTGAATGAATGTTTTATTTTTTATTTAATTTCTAACATTTATTAGAGATGTAGATAGGACTGATTTTTGGGTGTTGTTTTCTCCACCACCACATCTTTCTCCCTCCACCTCCCATTTACTATTTTTGTCCAGTAAAATTTTTTTTTAGGGTTATTATTTTTTAATTTTACCCATTCACAACCTATTTCATTAATAACCTATTCTAGTCTCGTACATGAGTAAAATATTTTTCTTTCATTTTAACATTATATTTCTTCCTCTCTTTCTTTCGTCGTTGTGAGATACTACAAGTTGCAAAGGTTGGTGGTGGTGGAAAGAATTATCAAGTAGTCTCCCTCTCGTGGTGTAGTGCGTGGAGTGGTGCAGTGCGTAGAGTGTTTCCTCGTATTCGAATAAACCTTGAAATAAAATCCTAAAATAAAAAACGTAACCTTTAAACGGAGGTGACATCCTTCAACGAATGTCAACATCCTTCAACGGATGTCAACATCCTTCAACTGATGTCAACATCCGTTCAAGGAAAAACGGATGTCAACATCCGTTGAAGATGTCACCTCCCGCTTAAAGGTTACGTTTTTTTATGTTAGAGTTTGTTTTATTAGGGGACATCCGTTAAAGGATGTCACCTCCGTTGATGTATACTTCCTCACGCTGGTTGATGCTCTGGATGTTCCTCGATGTTCCTCCACGCCACAGCGGCGACGCTCCTTCACACCACGGTGACAATGGAAGCTTTCAAACCAAAAAAAAAACTAGGAAGAAAAAGGAATGGAAGTGGGGGAGGTGAAACGAAAATGGGGAAAAGGGAAGAGAGTTCCGTGGGTGGGTGCTATTAAAATAATGTGGGGGAGGTAGAGGAAGTATATGGTGGTGGTTGAGGGAGCAACACTCCTGATTTTTATATATTTTTGTTTTGATCTGTAATGACTTTGATTTTTTATATCTTTTGTTTCATT